>NW_028226485.1:0-37452 GCF_052327205.1 Somniosus microcephalus
ACTTATTGAAGTACAAAAAGCTGCGGATGCTGGAGATATCGGCCCGAAATTTGCAGTCAGCGCCGAAGCAAAGGCGTTTGCTGCTGGACCCGAAGAAAGCTACCCACAAAGATCTTGTGATCTCTGTGGCGAGAAGTTTGCCTTTTTCGACGTGCAGTTGAGATCAGTGTAATGTAGGGAGAATTCCATAGCGCGAGCTGCTCTGACGTCAACGAGCTGTCTAAGCAGCCAATCACAATGCAGAATTCTCACAGACAAGGAATCAGGAAGTGAAGAAGTTGCTTTTATTCTGACTTTTTAAAAATGTTATAGATAACAAAAAGTTTGGGGCTCTCACATGGGGAAACGGTAAAACTGAAATAAAGATGAACAAACTTTTAAAAATATAATTTTTTTTAGTTTCTTAAGTTGTAATTTTTATTAAAATTGAGAAATTTGACACTCCACAAAATTGAATTTTTCAAGGCCAGAACCTTTGCCGAGCAGTCCGTGTGCTGTTAAAATCCCAGTTACACCTAATCCAACAAGGTCTAATTTTAATGGGGCATTGAATAGTGATATTACCGCGGAAATGCCGAAGTTTTCGTCAGTTTCCCTGATTGCACTGATTGCTGTTTGTGGTGGTGGTGTCACAGCACAGCCAGTGTCAGAGCAGTGAATGACTGACTGCAACTTCAGGATCGCTGTTATTACCTACCGCTAATCCCAGGCCACTAAACAAAACCTGGAAATGCTGGAAATGGCGAGCAGGTCAGGCAGCATCTGTAAAGTGAACAGACCCATTAATATTTCAGGTGTGGCCCTGTCGTCAGAACTAGAAAAGTCAAAGATGGACAGTGTTTAAAAATTAGCAGAACAAAGGGAAGGGAGAGAAAAGAAAAACGAGCACACACCAGAGGGCGAGGAAGGCCAATGACTAGAGAAGAGTTTAAAAGAAAACCTGGGATGGTTAAATGGTTGAGGTGATCGTAACAGGAAGAGAGAATGAATGACATTTGGGAGACAGAAGATGTGGATAGCTGAGCTGCTTTCAGCACTCGACAGCTCAGTGCACTTTGCTGTGTGTTTTCTTCCTCTTTCCTTTTGACCTGTTTTATCTTTAATGTTTCCCAATTCTGATGAACAATTACATTTGAAATCTTAACATTTTTGTTTTTAATTCCCAAATTCTTTAACCTCTCTTCATAACTTAAATTCCTGAAATGCACCATTAGGTTTGTTGCCCTCTTCTGCCCCTTTCAGGAGCAGGATTATTCTTCCCGTTTCCCAGAAAGGTGCCTGGTCTCTGCTACCACACCCTGACACTGGATTTGCCTTTTTTACTCCACCCAATCACCATGCCGACAGTTTCACAAAATTACCGCAAGGTATTACTGTCTTCCATTCATCACATGCTCCCTATTTTGATTCCTTCTCACAAACTAAAAAGAAAGACAGACTTGCATTTATGTAGCGCCTTTCACGACCACCGGACGTCTCAAAGCGATTTACAGCCAATTACGTACTTTTGGAGTGTAGTCACATCAGAACACAAGAAATAGGAGCAGGAGTCGGCCATTCAGTGCCTCGAGCCTGCTCTGCCATTCAATAAGATCATGGCTGATCTGATCTTGGCTTCAACTCCACTTTTCTGCCTGTTCCCCATAACCCTCGACTCCCTGTAGTTCAAAAATCTGTCTATCTCAGCCTTGAATATATTCAATGACCCAGTCTCCACAGCTCTCTGGGGTAAAGAATTCCAAAGATTCACGACCCTCTGAGAAGAAATTCCTCCTCCATCTCCGTCTTAAATAGGCAACCTCTTATTCTGATACTCTGCCCCCTAGTTCTAGATTCCCCCACAAGGGGAAACATCCTCCCTGCATCTACCCTGTCGAGCCCCTTCAGAATCTTTTATGTTTCAATAAGATCACCTCTCATTCTTCTAAACGTCAATGAGTATAGGCTCAACCTTTCCTCATAAGACAACCCCTTCATCCCAGGAATCAACCTCGTGAACCTTCTCTGAACTGCCTCCAATGCAAGTATAACCCTCCTTAAATAAGGAGACCAAAGCTGTACGCAGTACTCCAGGTGTGGTCTCACCAACGCCCTGTACAGTTGTAGCAAGACTTCCCTACTTTTACATTCCATCCCCCTTGAAATAAAGGCCAACATTCCATTTGCCTTCCTAATTACTTGCTGTACCTGCATGCTAACTTTTTGTGTTTCATGTACGAGGATACCCAGACCCCTCTGTACCGCACCATTCTGTAGTCTCTCTCCATTTAAATAATATTTTGCTTTTTTATTCATCCTACCAAAGTATTTAACCTTGTGGCGGAGCCACTAAGGGACTCCGATCAATTGTATATAATTCCCTTTAATAATGTTAGCTACAGCCTGAGCCCATCCCCCACAGACGCTGCTCCTGCCCCTCAACCTGCGGGGTTGTGCTTCTACCACGACCGTTTTGGCGCGAAAGCAAGATGCTGCCGCCCTCCCTGCAGCTTTTCGCTCAAAAAAACCAGCAGCCACCCTGTCTAAAGAGGACCGGTTATAACGAGCGCCCCGCGGCTGCGATGGCAATCGGTAATTCGGGAAAACTCGTCTTCATCACCGACTCCCTATCTGGTCGACGTTTTCTCTGCGACACCGGGGCGCAGTGTAGCATCCTACCCGCGTCAAATCTTGATCTACAAGCCGGGGGGCACGGCCCCTCCCTCCAGGCGGCTAATGGCGGGGCCATTCGGACCTTCGGAAGCCGGCGGGTCCAGGTGTGCTTTGGCGGCCAGCGGTTTTACTGGGATTTCATCACGGCCAAAGTCTCTCAAGCCATCCTCGGGGCGGATTTTTTGTGCGCCAACGGCCTCCTGGTGGATGTAGGTTGATCAATGCGGCCACTTTTCACTCCATCCCGTGCCACCGCGGTAACACCGTGGCGCGCACTGTCTCCTGCGCGTTCTCGCCTCCGGATAACTTCACTCGCCTCCTCTGAGATTTCCCAGACCTGACCAGACCCACTTTCTCTTCCACGGCCACGAAACATGGTGTCAAACATCACATCACCACTACTGGCTTCCCCGGTCTACGCACGGGCCCGGCGCCTCGAACCTGGCAAGCTCGCGGCTGCGAAAGCGGAGTTTGACACGATGGAGCGGCTAGGGATTATTCGCCGGTCGAATAGTCCCTGGTCTTCGCCTCTCCACATTGTTCCGAAACCTGGCGGCGGATGGCGGCCTTGCAGCGACTACCAATGCCTGAACGACGCCACTACTCCTGATCGGTACCCGATCCCTCATATTCAGGATTCCTCTGCCCGTTTGGTGGGAAATACCATTTTTTCAAAAGTTGACCTTGTCCGTGGCTACCACCAGGTCCCCGTACACCCACAAGACGTCCCGAAAACTGCAGTCATCACCCCATTCGGCCTGTTTGAATTTCTGCGGATGCCGTTTGGATTGAAGAACGCTGCACAGGCTTTCCAGCGCTTGATGGACTCAGTGCTTCGGGACCTCAAGTTTCTATTCGTCTACCTCGACGACATCCTCATCGCCAGCCCTAATAAAGAGGAGCACATCTGCCATTTGCGCACCCTCTTTAGACGCCTCAGTCAACACGGCTTGATCATCAACCCGGCCAAGTGCCAGTTCGGCCTGCAGCAGATTGATTTCTTAGGCCATCGCATCACATCAGACGGCGCAATTCCCCTGCAAACGAAGGTGGAGGCAGTTACTTCGTTCCCAGCGCCCGCAGACCGTAAAGGCCCTGCAGGAGTTCCTCGAGATGGTAAATTTTTATCACCGGTTCGTCCCTAATGCAGCTCTGCCCATGCAGCCCCTGTACGAGGCCCTCAAGGGCAAGTTTGGCCAGGATCCGATTAGCTGGACGGTCGACATGGACCGGGCGTTCGTCGACACAAAAGGCGCTTTAGCCAACGCAACCATGCTGGCACACCCGCTGCCAGGTGCCACCATCACCCTTGCCACCGACGCGTCAGACTACGCCATCAGCGCAGTGCAGGAACAGTGGGTGCATGGGACGTGGCAACCGCTGGCATTTTTCAACCGTCAACTACGGCGAAACGAACGGAAGTACAGCACGTTCGACCGGGAGTTGCTGGCCCTTTTTCTGGCCATCCGCCATTTCCGGTTCTTGCTAGAGGGACGTCCGTTCCCGGCTTTTGTGGACCATAAGCCACTAATGTTCGCTATGGCCAAGACCACCAAACCGTGGTCAGCTCGGCAACAACGTCAGTTGACGTTTATCTCAGAATTCACCACTGATATTCAGCATGTGTCCGGTAAAGACAACCTGGTGGCGGATTGCCTCTCCCGCGCGACCGTTCATGCAGTCCAGCTCGGCATCGACTATGCCCTCATGGCTGCGGATCAAGCCTCGGATCCGGAAGTCCAATCTTACAGAACCAACTCCTCTAGCCTCCAAGCGGCCGACATCAAATTCCATGCTGCGGGCACTACGCTACTCTGCGACGGATCCTCGCCCTACCTATCGTCCCGGTCGCCTGGCGCCGAAAAGTTTTTGACGCCATACACGGGTTGTCGCACCCTGGCATGAAGGCCTCGCAACGGCTGATGTCGTCCAAATTCGTGTGGCGGGGCATGCACATGGATGTTCGCAACTGGGCCAACACCTGCGTGGTCTGCCAAAAGGCCAAGGTGCAGCGTCACGTCAAGGCTCCATTGGCCACTTTCGCTGTTCCGGAACGTAGGTTTGATCATGTGCATGTGGACCTGGTGGGGCCACTTCCGCCTTCGCACGGGTTTACTCATCTTCTTACAATGGTGGACCGCACCACTCGATGGCCGGAGGCGGTTCCTTTGTCATCCACCACTTCCGCAGATGTCGCCAGGGCATTCATCTCCTCTTGGGTTGCCCGTTTCGGGGTACCGGCGGACATCTCGTCTGATCGTGGGCCGCAGTTTTCTTCGGAGGTCTGGAACGCTGTGGCTCAGGGGCTCGGCGTCAAGCTACATCGCACCACTGCCTACCATCCACAGGCGAACAGCCTGTGCAAACGATTCCACAGGTCGCTCAAGGCTGCACTGCGAGCCAGCCTTCAAGGCGCGGGCTGGGTGGACAGGCTTCCATGGGTCCTTTTGGGTCTTCGTACGGCACCTAAAGAAGATCTTCAATCGTCCACGGTGGAGCTCGTATATGGCCAGCCGCTACGCGTACATGGGGATTTCCTTCCGACTCCAACAGAGCCATGGTCCGCATCCCAGCAACTCATCAGACACCAGGAGGCAGCCAGAAGTTTCGCTCCAGTGCTTACGTCGCATCACGGCCTGCAGAGCTCCCACGTCCCAGCTGAGCTGAAGAACGCCGACTATGTGTTTATCCGCCACGACGCTCATCGGGACCCGCTCAAACCCCCTTACACTGGTCCTTTCCGCGTGATAGAGCCGGGAGACAAATCTTTTTCGATCGATGTCAGAGGTAAACTGGACCACATTTCGGTTGACCGGTTGAAGCGGGCTCACTTGGACCTTGACCGCCCAGTCGAGATCGCACAACCGCCAAAACGTGGCCGACCGCCCACAGTCGCCGTGCCAGATCAAACGCAACTGCCCGCCAGCTCGCCCGCCGTCCATCAGCTTCCACTTCAAGGCTACAGAAGTCGATCTGACAGGCTTGTCAGGCCTCCTTACCGTTTTTCTTTTGCTATTAAAGACAATTCTGGGGGGGGGGGCGCATGTGGCAGAGCCACTAAGGGACTCCGATCATCATTGTATATAATTCCCTTTAATAATATTTTAGCTACAGCCTGAGTCTGCATCTTTGTTTTCACTGTTTACATGTACAGAGCGCGATCACTTTAATAGCACGGGTAAACGCGATGACGTCACGCCGTTCATCACGTGATCCCCCACCGGCGGGAAAAACGTCATGACGTCAGCCACGGGACCGCCCAAGCAGTCCTCGTGGAGCCTCCGAACTGACTAAACCTATATTCGATGTTCTCCTGTAGTTATCCGTTAAACTCTGTTAGTTTTCATTAAACCTCGTTTATTTGATCGCTTGAGTGGACCTCAGTCTTTTGGATAAGAACTAGACATTCCTACAATCTCATATTTTCCCATATTATACTCCACCTGCCCACTCACTTAACCTATCTATATCCCTTTGCAGACTCTTTGGGTTGGATTTTGCCAGTCCTGAGGAGGCAGGTTTGGAGGCGGGGCTGCCGGGAAAATGGCGGAGGCTGGGGGCGGGTCGCCAACCCGCCTCCGTGCCATCTTCCTAGGAGGCGGGTAGCCGACCCGTGCCGGGTCCCGTCTCCTGGAGGTGGGAAGTGGATTACAGCCACTTAACTGCCTGTTAACAGGCAGTTAAGAGGATTATCCCCATTTTTCCACCAGAGGCATGGGCTTCCTGACATCGGGAACGCCCACCAGGGTCACGGAAGCGAGCAGTAGGTCTGCGGGGGTCGGAGGGGTGCAAAAGTGCGCTGCGGAGGTAAGTGATGGTTGCAAGTGTGGAGAGGTGAATGGAAAGTGATAGAAAATGTTTACTTACCTTTGGACTTTCAGAAGGCTTTCGATAAGGTCCCGCATAAGAGATTAGCGTGTAAAGTTAAGGCACATGGGATTGGGGGAAAGGTATTGACTTGGATAGAAAACTGGTTGGCAGACAGAAAGCAAATAGTTGGAATAAACGGGTCTTTTTCCGAGTGGCAGGCAGTGACTAGTGGGGTACCACAGGGATCAGTCGTTGGACCCCAGCTATTCACAATATATATTAATGATCTAGACAAGGGAACTAGATGTAATATCTCCAAATTTGCAGACGACACAAAGCTAGGTGGGCGTGTGTGCTGTGAGGAGGATGCCGAGAAACTCCAGGATGATTTGGACAGGTTGGGTGATTGGGCAGAAGCATGGCAGATGCAATATAACGTGGATAAATGTGAGGTTATCCACTTTGGTGGCAAAAACAGGAAGGCAGATTATTATCTGAATGGCAATCGATTGGGAGAAGGGGAAATGCAACGAGACCTGGGTGTCCTTTTGCACCAGTCGCTGAAGGTAAGCATGCAGGTGCAGCAGGCGGTTAAGAAGGCAAATGGTATGTTGGCCTTCGTAGCGAGAGGGTTCGAGTACAGGAACAAGGATGTCTTGCTGCAGTTGTACAGGGCCTTGGTGTGACCACACCTTGAGTATTGTGTGCAGTTTTGCTCGGCTTATCTGAGGAAGGATGTTCTTGCCATGGAAGGAGTTCAGCGAAGATTCACCAGGCTGATACCTGGGATGGCAGGAATGACGTATGAGGAGAGATTGGGTCGATTGGGCTTGTACTCGCTGGAGTTTAGAAGAATGAGAGGGGATCTCATTAAAACTTATAAAATTCTGACAGGACTGGACAGACTAGATGCAGGAAGGATGTTCCCGATGGTCGGGGAGTCCAGAACCAGGGGTCACAGTCTAAGGATAAGGGATAAGCCATTTAGTACAGAGATGAGGAGGAATTTCTTCACCCAGAGAGCGGTGAACCTGTGGAATTCTCTACCACAGAAGGCAGTAGAGGCCAATTCATTAAATATATTCAAGAAGGAGTTGGATATATTTCTTAAGGCTAAAGGGATCAAGGGGTATGGGGAGAAAGCAGGGACCGGGTACTGAATTTGGATGATCAGCCATGATCACATTGAATGGCGGAGAAGGCTCGAGGGGCCGAATGGCCTACTCCTGCTCCTACCTTCTATGTTTCTTTGTTTCTTCCTGCAGGCTTCAACAGTTGGGGATGCGGAGACTCTCGCATCTCACCAGCAGAGATGACAGATGGCTGCTGCATTCTCCGATGCAACAGCCATCTGATTTCTACTTACAAAAGAGGTTTGATGAGCTTTGAATACAAGGACTCATCAAACAACAGAGAATGTCAGTGTTTGACCGCTTCACAGAGCTGTCAAGATGAAACGTCACACGCTGACGTTCTCTGTAACCGGCTTCCCCTTAATTTGCCGGGCTTAACAAGGTCAATCAAGGGGAAATAGTGTGGGTTGGCCACAAGCCGATGGTGACGGGACTGAAACTCGACAAGTAGCTGTCCCGTCTCCAATGCGCCCCCATTGACAAAGTCCCCCCCCCCTCAACGTGGCCTCTTCACAACTTACTTTCCCACATATCTTTGTATCATCAGCAAATTTGGCTACATACACTCGGTCCCTTAATCCGAGTAATTAGTATAGATTGTAAATAGTTGGGGCCCCAGCACTGATCCCTGTGGCACCCCACTAGTTACAGTTTGCCAACCTGAAAATTACCCATTTATCCCGACTCTCTGTTTTCTGTTAGTTAGCCAATCCTCTCTCCATGCTAATATATTACCCCCAACACCATGAGCTCTTATCTTGTGCAGTAACCTTTTATGTGGCACATTATCGAATGCCTTTTGGAAATCCAAATATACTACATCTACTGGTTTTCCTTTATCCACCCTGCTCGCGACATCCTCAAAGAACTCTAATAAATTTGTCGAACACGATTTCCGTTTCAAAAACCATGTTGACTCCGTTTGATTGTATTATGATTTTCTAAATGCCCTGCTTCCTTGATAATGGATTCCAGCATTTTCACAATGACAGATGTTAGGCTAATTGGCCTATAATTTCCTGCTTTCGGTCTCCCTCCTTTCTTAAATGGGGCGTTACATTTACGGTTTTCCAATCCGTTGGGACCTTTCCAGAGTCATGGGAATTTTGGAAGATTACAAGCAATGCATCCACTATCTCTGCAGCCACCTTTTTTTAAGACCCGAGGATACAGGCCATCAGGTCCAGGGGACTTGTCCACCTTTAGTCCCATTAGTTTGCCTAGTACATTCTCTCTAGTGATAGTGATTGTTTTACGTTCCTCCCTCCCTTTTGCCCCTTGATTTTCCACTATTATTGGGATGCTTTTAGTGTTTTCTACTGTGAAGACAGATACAAAATATTTGTTCAAAGTCTCTGCCATTTCCTTGTTTCCCATTATTAATTCCCCAGTCTCATCCTTTGAGGGACTAACGTTTACTTTAGCTACTCTCTTCCTTTTTATATACTGGTAGTAGCTCTTACTGTCTGTTTTTATATTTTTTGCTAGTTTACTCTCTCAATCTATTTTCTCCCTCTTTTTTAGTCATCCTTTGCAAGTTTCTAAAAATTTCCCAATCTTCTGGCCTACCACTAATCTCTGCAACATTGTATGCATTTTCTTTCAATTTGACACCATCCTTAACTTCCTTAGTTAGCCACGGATGGTTCATCCTTCTTGTCGAGTCTTTCTCACTGGAATATATAAGAACATAAGAACTAGGAGCAGGAGTCGGTCTGCTCCGTCTTTCAGATAAGATCATGGCTGATCTTCTACCTCATCTCCATTTTCCTGCACTATCCCCATATCCCTTGATTCGCTTAATATCCAAAAATCTATCGATCTCTGTCTTGAATATACTCAACGACTGAGCCTCCACAGCCCTCTGGGGTAGAGAATTCCAAAGATTCACCACCCTCTGAGTGAAGAAATTTCTCCTCACCTCGGCCCTAAATGGCCGACCCTTTATTCTGAGACTGAGCCCTGGTTCTAGATTCCCCAGCCAGGGGAAACACCCTCTCTACATCTACCCTGTCAAGCCCTGTAAGAATTTTGTATGTTTCAATGAGATCACCTCTCATTCTTCTAAACTCTAGAGAATATAGGCCGAGTCTACTCAATCTCTCATAGGACAATCCCCCCATCCCAGGAACCAGTCTGGTGAACCTTTATTGCACTCCCTCTATGGCAAGTATATCCTTCCTTAGGTAAGGAGACCAAAACTGTACACAATACTCCAGGTGTGGTCTCACCAGGGCCCTATATCATTGCAGTAAGACGGTTTTACTGTTATACTCAATCCTCTTGTAATAGAAGCCAAACATACCATTTGCCTTCCTAATTGCTTGCTGTACCTGCATGTTAACTTTCAGTGATTCGTGTACAAGGACACCCAGGTCCCTCTGAACACCAACATTTACCAATCTCTCACCATTTAAAAAATACTCTGCTTTTCTATTTTTCGTACCAAAGTAGTTAACTTCACATTTCTCCACATTATATTCCATTTGGCATGTTCTTGCCCTCTCACTTAGCCTGTCGATATCCCCTTGAAGCATCCTTGCAAGGCTAGAATACTCAATAAGTACTTTGTATCAGTGTTTACTAAGGAGGTAGATGCTGACAAAATATCGGTAGAAGTGGAAAAGGTAGAGGCAATGGAGGGGGTGAAAATTGATGGACAGGATGTACTAGAAAGGCTGGGTATGCTTAGAGTGGACCAGTCGCCTGGTTCAGATGGCTTGCATCCCAGGTTGTTAAGGAAATTGGGGGAGGAGATAGCGAAAGGGTTTGCCATAATTTTCCAATCTTCCCTAGATGCAGGAGAGGTGCCTGGGGATTAGAAAGTGGCAAATGTGACTCCATTGTTCAAGAAAGGGTGTAAGGACAATCCTAGTAACTACAGGCCGGTCAGTTTAACATCAGTGGTGGGTACAGTTTTAGAAACATTAATCAAGGAAAAAATGAATGGGCACTTGGAGAGGTTTAAGCTAATTAAGAAGAGCCAACACGAATTTGTAAAAGGCAGATCGTGTTTGACTAATTGAATTTTTTGATGAAGTAACAGGGAGGATTGATGAAGGGAATGCAATGGATGTTGTCTACATAGATTTTCGGAAGGCGTTTGACAAAGTACCACATAGAAGGCTGGTTAACAAAATTGATGCTCATGGAATAGGTGGGTCAGTGGCAGCTTGGATAAGGAATTGGCTTAAGGACAGAAAACAGCGAGTTGTGGTAAGTGGCTGTTTTTCAGACTGGAGGATGGTAGACAGTGGTGTTCCCCAAGGGTCAGTGCTGGGGCCACTGCTTTTTTTGATATATATAAATGACCTGGATATTGGAATACAGAGTAGAATTTCTAAATTTGATAATTACACCAAACTTGGGGGTGTGGCAAATAGTGATGATACCAATCGACTGCAACAGGACATAGAAAGGCGAGCAGAATGGGCAGACAAGTGGCAGATGGAATTTAATACAGAGAAGTGTGAGGTGATGCATTTTGGCAGAAGGAACAGGGAGAGGCAATATACACTTAATGGCACAGTTTTATAGAGTGTGCAGGTACAGAGGGACCTGGGAGTTAATGTGCATAGGTCCCTGAAGGTGGCAGGACATATTGAGAGAGTGGTTAGCAAAGCATATGGGATCTCAGGCTTCATAAATAGATTATGACGGGTTTGGGTAGGCTAGACAGGGAAAGGCTGTTCCCACTAGTTGATGGCACAAGGACTAGGGGACACAGATTTCATGTTTTGGGCAAGTGATACGGGGGGGATGTGAGGAAAAACTTTTTTACGCAGCGAGTGGTGAGGACCTGGAACTCGCTGCCGACGGAAGTGGTGGAAGCGGACACAGTCAATGTTTTCAAGCGAGAATGGATAGAAACTTGCAGGACTACGGGGATAGAGTGGGGGAATGGGACTGACTAGATTGCTCTACAGAGAGCCGGCATGGGCTCGATGGGCCGAATGACGACCTTCTGTGCATCCACTATTTCCATGGCTACCTCTTTTAGTACTCTGGGATGCAGATTATCGGGCCCTGGGGATTTATCGGCTTTCAGTCCCATTAATTTCTCCAGCACTTTTTTTACTAATATTAATTTCCTTGGTTCCCTAGCATTCTGGGAATTTATTTGTGTCCTTTTCCATGAAGACAGACACAAAGTATTTGTTTAATTTCCCTGCCATTTCCTTATTCCCCATTACAATTTCTTGTGTCTCAGCCTGTAAGGGACCCACATTTACTTTTGCTAATCTTTTCCTTTTTACATATCTATAGAAGCTTTTACAGTCCGTTTTTATTTCTCTCGCTAGTTTACTCTCATTCTATTTTCCCTTCCTTTATCAATTTCTTGGACCTCCTTTGCTCCCAATGCTCAGGTTTACTATTTTTAGCAACATTATAAGCCTCTTCCTTTGATCTAATACTATCTTTAATTTCTCTTGTTAGCCACGATTGGACCACTTTTCCTGTGGGGTTTTTGTGCCTTAAAGGAATGTATATTTGGTGTAAATTATGTATTAATTCTTTAACTGCTAGCCATTGCTTCTCTACTGTCATACCTTTTAATGTAATTTCCCAATCTACCTTAGCCAAGTCGCCCCTCATACCTACATAGTTTGCTTTGTTTAGATTTAAAACCCTAGTTTGGATTGAATTAAATCGCTTTCAAACTCAATATAAAATTCTATCATATTATGGTCACTCTTCCCTAAAGGCCCCTTTACTACAAAGTTATTAATTAACACTTTCTCATTGCACAACACTCTGTTCAAGTCCACTCCGTTTAATCCCGCTCTGTGCAGACCACTTTCTCACTGGAATATATCTTTGTTGAGGGTTATGAAATAGCTCCTTAAAGGTCTGCCACCACTTATCTACCGTCTTATCTTTTAATCCATTTCCCAGTCCACTTTAGCCAACTCTGTCTTCATACCCTTGTAATTTATTTAAGTTTAAGACACTAGTTTCAGACCCAAGTTTCTCACCCTCAAACTGAATGCGAAATTCTATCATGTTGTGAACACCCTTCCCGAGAGGATTCTTTACTATGAGATCATTAATTAATCTTGTCTCATTACACATTACCAGATCTAAAATCGCCTGTTCCCTGGTTGGTTCCACAACATATTGTTAGAAGAAACTGTCTTGAATACACTCTATGAACTCATCCCCCAGGCTACCTGTGCCAATTTGATTTGTCCAATCTATATGAAGATTAACATAGAAACATAGAAGATAGGAGCAGGAGTAGGCCATTCGGCCCCTCGAGCCTGCTCTGCCATTCAATGAGATCATGGCTGATCATCCAAACTCAGTACCCTGTCACTGCCTTCTCCCCATATCCCTTGATCCCTTTAGCCTTAAGAAATATATCTAACTCCTTCTTGAATATATTTAATGAATTGGCCTCAACTGCCTTCTGCGGTAGAGAATTCCACAGGTTCACCACTCTCTGGGTGAAGAAGTTCCTCCTCATCTCTGTCCTAAATGGGTTACCCCTTATCTTTAGACTGTGACCCCTGGTTCTGGACTCCCCCGCCATCGGGAACATCCTTCCTGCATCTAGTCTGTCTAGTCCTGTTAGAATTTTATAAGTTTCAATGAGATCCCCTCTCATTCTTCTAAACTCCAGCGACTATAAGCCCAATCGACCCAATCTCTCCTCATACGTCATTCCTGCCATCCCAGGTATCAGCCTGGTGAATCTTCGCTGCACTCCCTCCATGGCAAGAACATCCTTCCTCAAATAGGAGGACCAAAACTGCACACAATACTCAAGATGTGGTCTCACCAAGGCCCTGTACAACTGCAGCAAGACATCCTTGTTCCTGTACTCGAACCCTCTCGCTACGAAGGCCAACATACCCTTTCCCTTCTTAACCGCCTGCTGCACCTGCATACTTACCTTCAGTGACTGGTGCACAAGGACACCCAGGTCTCGTTGCACTTCCCCTTCTCCCAATCTATTACCGTTCAGATAATCTGCCTTCCTGTTTTTGCCACCAAAGTGGATAACCTTGTATTTATCCCCATTATACTGCATCTGCCATGCATCTACCCAATCTCCCAACCTGTGCAAATCATACTGGAGTTTCTCAGCATCCCCCTTTCAGCACACATGCCCACCCAGCTTTGTGTCGTCTGCAAACTTGGAGATATTACATCTAGTTCCCTCGTCTAGATCATGAATATATATTGTGAATAGCTGGGGTCCTAGGACCGATCCCTGCGGTACCCCACTAGTCAATGCCTGCCACTCGGAAAAAGACCCGTTTATTCCAACTCTTTGCTTCCTGTCTGCCAACCAGTTCTCTATCCAAGTCAGTACCTTGCCCCCAATCCCATGTGCCTTAACTTTACATGCTAATCTCTTATGCGGGACCTTATCGAAAGCCTTCTGAAAGTCCAAATACACCACATCCACTGGTTCTCCCTTATCTATTCGACCAGTTACATACTCAAAAATTCCAGTAGATTAGTCAAGCACGATTTACCTTTTGTAAATCCATGTTGACTTTGTCCGATCCTGTCACCGTTTTCCAAGTGCTCTGCTATTACATCTTTTATAATGGAGTCTAGCATTTTCCCCACTACCGACGTCCGGCTTACCGGTCTATAATTCCCCGTTTTCTCTCTACCACCTTTTTTGAATAATTAGCTACCCTCCAATCCATGGGTACTGTTCCAGAGAGTATAGAATTTTGAAAGATGACCAGCAATGCATCTACTATTTCTAGGGCCACTCCCTTAAGTACCCTAGGATGTAGATTATCAGGCCCTGGGGATTTATCGGCCTTCAATCCCGTCAATTTCCCTAACGCCTTTTCCCTACAAATACTGATTTCATTCCGTTCCTCCCTCTCATTAGACCCTATGTTCCCCGACATATCTCTGGGAGGTTATTTGTGTCCTCCTTTGTGAAGACAGAACCAAAGTATGTATTTAATTGGTCTGCCATTTCTTTGTTCCCCATTATAAATTCCCCTGATTCTGACTGCAAGGGACCTACGCTTTACTTCACCAATCTTTTTCTCTTCACATATCTATAGAAGTTTTTACAGTCAGTTTTTATGTTCCCTACAAGCTTACTCTCATACTCTATGTTCCCCCTCTTAATCCCTTTGTCCTCCTTTGCTGAATCCTAAACTGCTCCCAATCCTCAGGTTTGCTGCTTTTTCTGGACAATTTATATGTCCTCTCCTTGGATCTTATGCTATCCCTAATTTCCTTTGTTAGCCACGGTTGAGTCATCTTTTTTGTTTTATTTTTATGCCAAACGGGAATGAACAAATTCTGTAGTTCATCCATGCGATCTATAAATGTTTGCCATTGCCTATCCACCGTCAACCCTTTAAGTAACGTTCCCCAATCCATCCTAGCCAACTCGTGCCTCATACCATCGTAGTTTCCTTTATTTAAATTCAGGACCCTAGTCTCTGAGTCAACTATTTCACTCTCCATTTTAATGAAGAATTCGATCATATTATGATCGCTCTTCCCCAAGGGGCTTCGCACTACAAGATTGCTAATTAGCCCTTTCTCATTACATAATACCCAGTCTAAGATGGCCTGATCTTTAGTTGGTTCCTCGACATATTTGTCCAGGAAACCATCCCGTATACACTCCAGGAATTCCTCCTCCACAGTATTGTTACTAATTTGGTTAGCCCAATCTATATGTAGCTTAAAGTCACCCATGATAACTGCTTTACCCTTTATTGCACACGTCTCCAATTTCCCATTTAATGCCATCCCCAACCTCAGCATTACTGTTTGGGAACTGTATACAACTCCCACTAACGTTTTCTGCCCCATGGAATTTCTCAGCTCTACCCATACAGATTCCCCATCAACAGAGCTAATATCCTTCCTTACAATTGTGTTAATCTCTTTAACCAGCAATGCTACCCCACCTCCTTTTCCTTAAGATTAAAATCGCCCATGATTATTGCAGCACCTTTCTTACAAGCCCCCATTATTCCTTGATTTATACTCTGTCCTATAGTGTAGCTACTGTTAGGTGGCCTATATACTACTCCCACCAGTGACTTCTTTCCCTTTATTATTTCTTATCTCCACCCAAACTGATTCTTCATCTTTATCTTCCGAGCGAAGATAATTTCTCACTACTGCAGTGATCTCATCCTTTATTAACAGAGCTACCCCACATCCTTTTCCTTTCTGGCTATCCTTTTGAAATGTCAAATACCCCAGAATATTCAGTTCCCAGCCTTGGTCACTTTGCAGCCACGTCTCTGTAATAGCTATCAGGTCATGCTCATTTATTTCTATTTGTGCCGTCAATTCATCTATCTTGTTACGAATACTGCGTGCATTCAGATAAAGAGCCTTTAATTTTGTCTTGTTACCATTTTTCCCTACTCTGACCCTATTTGCTGATGCACTCTTATGCTTGTACACTCTGTCCCTTCCTGTCACACTCTGGTTATCATCACTCCTATCGCTACCCTGCACTATTGCCTTGTCCTTTCTCTTTAGCTTTCTAAGTTTCCCCTCACCTGAACCCTCCTCCCCGCCCCCCCACTATTTAGTTTAAAGCCCTATCTACAGCCCTAGTTATTCGATTCGCCAGGACACTGGTCCCAGCACGGTTCAAGTGAAGCCTGTCCCAACGAAACAGCTCCCTATTTCCCCAGTACTGGTGCCAGTGCCCCATGAATTGAAACCCATTTCTCCTACACCAAACCTTGAGCCACGTATTCAGCTCTCTGATCTTATTGACCCTATGCCAATTTGCTCGTGGCTCAGGTAGTAATCCAGAGATTATTACCTTTGTGGTTCTGCTTTGTAATTTAGCCCCTAGCTGCTCATACTCCCTCAGCAGTACCTCTTTCTTAATCCTACCTATGTTGTTGGTACCTACGTGGGCCACAACAACTGGATCCTTCCCTTCCCACTCCAAGTTCCTTTCCAGCTCAGAGGAGATGTCCTTTACCCTGGAACCGAGCAGGCAACACAGCCTTTGGGACTCATGCTCTTGGCTGCAGAGAACAGTATCTATTCCCCTAACTATACTGTCCCCTACCACTACCACATTCCTGTTTACAACCCCCACTTGAATGGCCCCCCCTTACCACGGTGCTCTGGTCAGTTTACTCATCCTCCCTGCAGTCCCTGCTCTCGTCCACACAGGTTGCAAGAACCTCGTAACTGTTGGACAAGGGCAAGGGCTGAGCCTCCTCCAATGCTACCTCCTGGATCCCCATACCTGCCTCACTCATAGTTACACCCTCCTGTCCCTGACCACGGACCAAATCTGAAGTATTTAACCTAAGGGGTGTGACTGCCTCTTGGAACACAGTGTCCAGGTAACTTTCTCCCTCCCTGATGTATCGCAGTGTCCGAAGCTCGGACTCCAGCTCATCAACTCTGAGCCGAAGTTACACGAGCTGCAGACACTTACTGCAGGTGTGGCTGTTGTGGATCAGACTGGGGTCCACAAGCTCCCACATGTTACAGCTGCAACACCTCACCTGCCCTGCCATCTCTATTGTAATTTATTTAACTAATTAGGTTTTCAAGTTTTGAAATACTCAATTGTCTATTAATAGTTTTTAATCTAGGTAATAACCTTGCTTAATTTATTAAATTTTGTTATATGCTTTCGGTCTTCACTGTAACTTAGCCCACAGTCCTATTTAACCCGAGTTGTTTATATTTTTTATGTATCAAACAGCACCTCTCGCCCCCACCTCACCGAATTCCCTCACTCACCAAATTCCTGAGTTTAGTGCTCTGTAGAATTACTGTGGTAATGTGGGGAACTAATTATTTTACAATTCTTCAAATTGAACTGCCACCTGTAGGAGCAGTTTACTTGAAAGATCTTGGAATGAATGAGCTGAGGGTATAAGATTGGAAGAGGTAGAAGTAAACAATAGGGATCATTGTAATCGTGTAAAGCACTTTAGCTTAAAATAAGAAATAGAGTGGTAGAGCTCTTGTGTATATTTCTGATTCCTCATCAGTGGCTCTCTTGATATGCCAAAAATAGAAGAAATCAGTGTCTTGACATTAAAAACATCCTTGAGCTTGAGCTCCTGCATTAGCAGAAGTTCTGATCAGCCCAAGAAATGTTATAGTTGAGTTAACTTTAACGAAGGATGGAGAAAACCCTTTTTATCTGTTTTTATCCACAGGAATTAACACAGGTTCCTATTATGCAGTTTCGACGCTTCTGAACAAGATGGTGCTGACACATTACCCAGTACGTACCCTGTCCCCTCACGGGCTTTGTTTTACTCAATGTTCGGAGAAATTGTGACTGTCATTGAAGGGTATATTTTAATCTCCCTATATTGTACACTAAGCATCCAGTGCCATCAATCATGTGGACTTAGACTTGTGTCCTGAGGCTCACGGGTCCTACAGCCTGTTCCGTCTTGTCTCACAAGAGGCAGTAGCCTGGTGATCACAGTGTCTCATTTGGATTGGGAAAATGGGAAGAGAAATGACTCTGACCTAAACGTCTATATCTCCCATTGGTTGAGCACAGGGAAGCAATGGCATAGAAGTCAAGACAACTGGCTTAACTTGCACAAAAGCAAAACACTGCAGATGCTGGAAATCTGAAATAAAAACTTGCATACACTTGGCTTAACTTCTAATGCAAAGGACACCACACCCAATACAAGCAGAAATCCTTGGATTGGTGGTGGAGAGAGAAATGAGAAAGATGCAAAAAATGTCTGTAATTCCAGGCCCTGACTGGGTCCTGATGTGCAATGTACTGGTCCATTTAGGCTCACGCTAGTTCAATACTTTTTTTTTCTACCATGCTAACCTGGAGCGGCACGCATCTCAACTGCTGATCGAGAAAAACAGGTTAAATTTTGCTGATTTAAAATTTCTGTTTACTAGCTGTTATACCTTTTTATTAATTTTGTTTAAAAACGTGTTCTTTAAAACTTGTTCCTTAACATGCAAAAGCAACCTTGAATGGGATCAGTTCAGTGGTTGCAGCATTCCGCTGCTTCCCTTCATTCATTAAACCTATTCTTACAAATAATTAGTCTCTCATCCAAATGGGGAAAATCAACTGCACTTTTGTGAATTTGGCATGTCTGGGGCATTGACCCTCTGGTGGTCTTTCACTCCAATTGTGTGTGTACATAAGCTTCAGTTTGGAAACATACCCAGTTCTTTTTCACCACCAGTTGACAGCAGTTCCCCTGTTATCACACCAAGAAACATGCTTAAATTGTTCTTCTGTAGTTTCTTCTTTTGCAAGTCTTCTTGTAAAGTTTCAGCAGAGTTTTAACTTTAGAAACCATTGCCTCCGGAAACTGAGAAGTGTTTGCGGGTTTGCATTGGAGGTTGGTCAGTCAAGGCCTATGTTGCTTCAGTTGATGAGTTTGGTTTCAAGAATTCCATCTGGTTATTAATCCTTCAGGCAATCAACTCCCATGCCTGTGGATAATTCCAGACGTCACCAGTCTTCTAAGACTGTAGTCATTCTGTTACCGAGGAAGTGCAGCTCACTAAAATGACTGAAGAATTTGCAGAAGTTCTGTCAAATATCAGCCGAGCCTCCAATTGGTGACAGTGCCAGTAATAATGATTATAGTTGATGCGATCACAACTTTCCAGTTACAATGCTGAACACCTGCGTACCAAAACAACCAAGCTGTTCCAGTGACAGCAATAAACAAATAAACTGTAACTAAAAAAAATTAAAGAAAACTTAACAACTTAAATTAAAATGTTATTCCCAGTGGTGATGAAGCACTCCAGTCCCTGCAGTGCCCACCGGTCGTGGAAGGCCTCGAGCGTGCCGACGGACACCACGTGCTCCACCTCCAGGGCCACCCGGGCACGAACGTGGCCGCGGAAGAGAGGCAGGCAGTCGGGCCGAACGACCCTCTTGACCGCCCGCTGCCTGGACCAGTTGATGGCCACTTTGGTCAGGCCCAGGAGCAATCCTATGTGGAGATCCCCCGACCTGCCCGCTCCCCTCCACACCGGGTGACCAAAGATCAGGAGCATGGGACTGAAGTGCAGCCAGAAATCGAGGAGCAGCCCCTTCAAATAATGGAAGAGGGGCTGCAACCTCTCACATTCCATATATGCATGGAACACGGACTCCTCCAGGCCACAGAAAAGACAGGGGACCCGGGAGTCCGTGAACCTACTTAAAACCTTATTGCACGGGACAGCTCCATGCAACACCCTCCAGGCCAAGTCCCCAATAGATAAAGGGAAGACTCCCGCGTAGAGAGCCCTCCATTGGGGACCCCCGCCAAGACATGTCCAGACAGCAAACGAGGATGGCAAAATGGAGAGTGTGCAAGAGCAGCCTGTACAGGAAACCCCTCTGCGCAGAATGAGCGGGATCGCCCCACGTGCTTGAGCCTCCTCAATACACCTAGTGGAGTCAGGGCCCAATGCCACTTTCAGCGACTTGATGGCTTTGGCCACGAGCTGGACGTCGGCTCAGGACAGGCGCTGCGCCCGCTCCTCCAGCGCCATCCAACCCGCTTCTCCGCCATCAAGTAGGATCCCGATTCTGGTCACCTTGCCAGACACAGCTCTGCCCTCCGCCAGCCACATGAACCCGCGTTCGTGGAGGTACGGATTCCTGAGCAGCAGTTTCTGAAGGAGAGCCGCCACTCCTGACGGGGGAGAACTCCGTCTGCAGGGACCTTGTTCCAGACCCATAGCAGTCCCTGGTAGAAGACGGGCAGCACCCGCAAGCAGGCACGGGTACCCCCCAGTTTTACAAACAGGAGCTGCGTGTCATAATTGAGGCCGTGCAGCTGGCGGAAGAAATAAGTCACCAGCGCACTCCATCTGGGAGGATCCTCAGCGTATAGGTATCTCTGCAGGGTCTGAAAACGGAAAGTCGCAGCCTGGGTGCGAAGGCACAGCAGCGCCTGACTGCCCTCCCTAAGCGGAAGACTCCAGTGTAACTATGATACAGGCATCCACTCAACGATGTGGAAAAAATTATACAGATGTGTCCTACCCAGAAAATATAAATCTAATCTGGCCAATTACCACCCTATTAGCCTCCTTCCAATCATCAGTAAACTGATGGAAGGATTCATCAATACAAACATCAAGTGGCACCCACTCATCACTAACCTGATCACCATTGCTCAGTTTTGGTTCCGTACATGGTTAGCATACATCTACTACATTACCCCTGTCTACTCTTTCTATTACTAGTTTCCCACTACCGATGTTAGGCCAACTAGTCTATAGTTAATAAGGTTTATCCCTTTCTTCCTTTTTGTTTGATGTTTGAAAGATTGTGCTCAGAGCCTCTGCTATCCCCTCTGACTTACCTCAGCATTCTAGGATACAGCCATCAGGACCCCGGGGTGTTTTCTACTTTGAGTTACACCAATTCTTTCAGTACTCCTTCCTTATCTATAGTTATCCTATCAAATTGCTCAACCTCCTCCCGTTATGCCCTATCATTCCCACTAGGTATTTTAAACTTAACCCAGAGAGTGGTGAGAATGTGGAACTCACCACAAGGATTAGATGCATCGATGCATTTAAGGGGAGGCTAGATAAGCACGTGGGAGACAGGAATCGAGCTTATGCTAATGGGAGTGGGAGGAGGCTCGGCATAGACCAGTTGGACTGAATGGCCTGTTTCTGTGCTGTAAAATTCTATATAACAAAGGTTTTTTAGAACAAGTGGCTTTTGAGGTAGAGGCTGTAACATCATTGAAATGGGAATTGGTTAAGTATTGAGCTTTTGGAAGCTCCCGGTCTCCCCAGTTTGTTCATGGGGTGATGTGAGCTTCTTCCCAAACATTTCAGTTTATGTAAAGTGCCTCTTTCCATTAGGACCATTCCTAGGGGTTGGCTGTGACCTGGCGCTTTTCTCTCTGAGCAAGTTGGGCCGAGAGTGCAGTCAAACTATATATCCTTCAGGATTTGCAGCAAATTAAATGCTCAAAATTAGCCCTGCACCAGGAATTTCCTTGGGGCTTCTCCCGCTTGGCCAACTTAACTTCGGCAGAAGTTCAGCGGAACCCCGTTTACGCCGAGGTTACAGTGGCGGAGCGGGAGAATCCTTGAGGAAATTCCCGGCGCAACTGTTTAATGTAGAAGAAGCTGCACACTTCATGGAAAGATGCAAAAATGATAGACAACACAAACAGGTCTGCTAGGTGGCAATCACTGGAGAAAGAAAGGAGGGAACTTGCGTTTACACAGCACATTTCGCCACCTCAGGGCATCCCAAAGCAATTCAAAGCCAAGGACGTACTTTTGAATTGTAGTAACTGTTGTAGGAAACGTGGCAGCCAGTTTGTGCACAGCAAGGTCCCACAAAAAGCAATGTGATTATGACCAGATCATCTGTTTTGGTGATGTTGGTTGAGGGATAACCCAACTCCTCTTCGAATAGTGTTGTGGGATCTTTTACATCCAACTGAGAGGGTTGAAAGTTGTTCAATTTAATGTCTCATAGAATCATAGAAAGATAAAGATAAGATTGAGTCTGTCTCCACCACCCTTTCAGGCAGTGCATTCCAGATCATAACCACTCGCTGCGTAAAAAAGTTTTTTCTTACGTCGCCTTTGGTTCTTCTTCGCCTTATCTGAGGAAGGATGTTCTTGCCATGGAGGGAGTGCAGCGAAGATTCACCAGGCTGATACCTGGGATGGCAGGAATGACGTATGAGGAGAGATTGGGTCGATTGGGCTTATACTCACTGGAGTTTAGAAGATTGAGAGGGGATCTCATCGAAACCTATAAAATTCTGTCAGGCCTGGACAGACTAGATGCAGGAAGGATGTTCCCGATGGCCGGGAGTCCAGAACCAGGGGTCATAGTCTAAGGATAAGGGGTAAGCCATTTAGGACTGAAATGAGGAGGAATTTCTTCACCCAGAGAGTGGTGAACCTGTGGAATTCTCTGCCACAGAGGGCGGTGGAGGCCAGTTCATTAAATATATTCAAGAAGGAGTTAGATATATTTCTTAAGGCTAAAGGGATCAAGGGGTATGGGGAGAAAGCAGGGACAGGGTAGTGAATTTGGATGATCAGCCATGATCTCATTGAATGGCGGAGCAGGCTCGAGGGGCCGAATGGCCTACTCCTGCTCCTATCTTCTATGTATGTTTCTATCTATGTTTGTCAATCACCTTAATTCTGTGTCCTCTGGTTCTCAACCCTTCCACCAATGGGAACAGTTTCTCTCTATCTACTCTGTCCAGACCCATCATGATTTTGAGCACCTCTATCAAATCTCCTCTCAATCTTCTCTGCTCCAAGGAGAACAACCCCAGCTCCTCCAGTCTATCAACGTAACTGAAGTCCCTCATCCCTGGAATTATTCTCTCAAATCTTTTCTGCACCTTCTCTAAAACCTTCACATCCTTCCTAAAGTGTGGTGCCGAGAATTGGACACAGTGCTGCAGTTGGTGCCAAACCAGTGTTTTATACAGGTTCATCATAATTTCCTCACTTTTGTTCTCTATGCCTCTGTTCATGAAGCCCAGGATCCCGTAAGCCTTTTTAACTGCTTTCTCAACCTACCCTGCCACCTTCAATGATTTGTGCACACATACACCCAAGTGTCCCCTTTAAGATTGTACCATTTAGTTTATATTTCCTCTCCCCATTCTTTCTACCAAAATGTATCACTTCACACTTTTCTGTGTTAAATTTCATCTGCCACGTGTCCACCCATTTCACCAGCCTGTCTGTCTTCCTGAAGTCTATCACTCTCCACCTCACTGTTCACTTTACTTCTAAGTTTTGTGTCATCTGCAAATTTTGAAATTGTGCCCTGTGCACCCAAGTCCAAGTCATTAATATATATCAAGAAAAACAGTGATCCTAGTACCGGCCCCTGGGGAACACCACTGTGTACCTTCCTCCAGTCCGAAAAACAGCCGTTCGCCACTACTCTGTTTCCTGTCACTTAGCCAATTCTGTATCCATGCTGCCACTGTCCCTTTTATTCCATGGGCTTCCACTTTGCTGGCAAGCCTATTATATGGTACTTTATCAAAAGCCTTTTGGACATCTATGTACACCACATCAACCGCATTGCCCTCATCAACCCTCTCTGTTATCTTATCAAAAAATTCAATCAAGTTAGTTAAACACAATTTGCCTTTAACAAATCTGTGCTGGCTTTCCTTAATTAATCCACACCTGTCCAAGTGACTGCTAATTTTGTCCCTGATTATTGTTTCTAAAAGCTTCCCCACTACCGAGGTTAAACTGACTGGCCTGTAGTTCCTGGGTTTATCTTTACACCCTTTTCTGAACAATGGTGTAACATTTGCAATTCTCCATTCCTCTGGCACCACCCCCGTATCGATGGAGGATAGGAATATTATGGCCAGTACCTCCGCGATTTCCGCCCTCAATTCCCTCAGCATCCTCGGATGCATCCCATCCACTCCTGGTGACTTATCTACTTTAAGTAGAGCTAGCCTTGCTAATACCTCTTTATCAATTTCTATCCTATCAAGTGTCTCCACAACCTCCTCCTTCACTGTCTATGGCAGCATCCTCTTCCTTGGTGAAGACAGAGGCAAAGTACTCATTTAGTACCTCAGCCATACCCTCTGCCTCCATGCGTAGGCCTTTTTGGTCCCACCCCTCCTCTTACTACCATTTTACTATTTATATGCCTATACAAGACTTTTGGATTATCTTTATGTTGGCTGCCATTCTATCCTCGTACCTTCTCTTTGCCCCTTTTATTTTCTTTTTCACTTCTCACAGAATCACAGAAACCCCACAGTGCAGATAGAGGCCATTTCAGCCCATCGAGCCTGCACCGACACATATCCCACCCGATCCCCGTAACCCCTACACCAACACATATCCCACCCTATCCCCGTAACCCCATGTATTTAATCCCCCTAACACTAAGGGTCAATTTATCATAGCCAATCAACCTAACCCGCACATCTTTGGACTGTGACCTTTCTATATTTAGCCTGATTCTCAGATGTATTCTCGACCCGACATCTGTCATACGCACTCTTTTTCTGCTTCATCATATTCTCTATCTATTTCGTCATCCAGGGAGCTCTGGCTTTAGTTGCCCTGCCTTTCCCCCTCGTGGGAATGTACCTCGACTGTACCTGAACTATTTCCTCTTTAAAGGCAGTCCATTGTTCCATTACAGTTTTGCCTGCCAATCTTTGGTTCCAGTTTACCCGGGCCAGATCCGTTCTCATCCCACTGAAATTGGCCTCCCCCCAGTTAAACATTTTTACTCTAGATTGCTCTCTCATCCGAAAGACGGCACCTCCAACAGTGCGGCCTAGATTATGGCCTCCAGTCTTGTATCCACAAAGTGCTACTACTGAGCCAACATCCTACAATACGCCACACAGGAGGACATTGAGCAGGTGGCTCGATAACCCTCAATCCCACTTCTCAACCGATACCGCTTCAGCTCATTTTTAAGGGTGATCCCAGGTCAATTATCTTCTGTAAGTAAGAAAAGACCTCACTTATTTGTACCTTATCTGTATCTTTCATTATTGTAGAGCCCCAGAGCATGCCTTCACTCAGTGAAAGTGTGTGCTTATAACTAGAAACATTAATTAATGTGCAAAAAAATGGTGAAGAATAATTTTCTTGATGTGCTGAGAACAAAATTAACTGCTGTCAATATTCGGAGAAAGGAACCTAAGGTGCATTTTTGGACTGAGGGGAGAAATGAAGAGCCACCTGCTCAATGTCCTGTGTGGAGTGTTGTTTGATGTTGGAGGTTATCCGCTGTTTAGATCCGTGGTTTTCCAGCTTTCCTGTGGGGGGTATGCTGCAAATATTGACACACTCCTGCGGACTTCCTGCCATAACATTTCTGAAAGCGGGTGTGAGCAATCCAGAGGTGAAGTGCACTATCACTGCAGAAAATGTATTTTATTTTGGGAATTGCAACGATCTGTGGCAAAAGACACAGGAAAAAAATCTACCTGTCACTACTGCTGTCAATAACTACTGTACTGACACAAAGAGTGAAAGCAGACCCCACGATACACTGCCGCTGAGCTGATGGCTTCTAGCTCCTTGCAGTTATCTACTGCCATTGAGTCGTCAAATATGAAATATTGTTCCATCAGAATTACAGAAATTCAGATTTCGTGTGGTGAACTTGTAGGCACCCTGGGAACCCAATTTGAAAGTCACTGATTTAATTGATTGTCTATTCACGTGTTGAAAAGTAGTATAGGCAACATATAAGAACATAAGAAATAGGAGCAGGAGTAGGCCATTTGGCCCCTCAAGCCTGCTCTGCCATTTATTGAGATCATGGCTGATCTGATATAAGAACATAAGAAATAGGAGTAGGACATAAGTAATATGTTGAACATAAGAAAAATTGGGGATGAGAATAGGCTGTTTAACCCCTCAAAACTCATCCCTCTAGTATTCTAATTCTCCTATTACAACATCCAACTGTTTTTGCCTTGTTATCCTGCCTCACAGATTATTCCAAACCTTTCTCTCTCTTCTGAGTAAGGAACTTCTTCCTGATATCCATTCCACATTTATTGTTCACTAATTTCCACTTGTGACATCTAATCCTACTAATCTGGTTTATTTTATATCTATTTAATATCATATACTTTTGCGAGGTTTTAATTCCTGTGAAAATCGAATCAAGACCTCCTCATAGTCTGATGTTCTTCCTCGTTCAGCCTCTCCACACACTACTGGAATGAGCCCGGCCTGAAACTCATTCTGGGGAAACTGCATAGTGGGTGATGCTGCGACTGCTCCCAAATGGGTGGCGCCATGGTTCCCACATTCCTGCACCACATAGCAGCCGTGGACACCTGTTGGAGTAGTTCATTGGTTCTGTGACTACTGTCATCTTCGCGCTGGTTGTTTTTGGTCTGAGTTTTTTTCAACAGCAAAATTCATCAACGCCTTTCTATTTTCATTTAATTGAAGAACCCCTCTTCACCCCAAAATCATCACCTTCATTATTTTTTCTCCATTTTTTGGTCATCCAGATAACTTCACGTACACTGATTGGCAAATACTTATTTCAATTAACGCTGACCCACACCATTACAATGTTAGATTCCATGTTCTCCAAAGCATACAAACAGCGCACAAAATGCAATAGGCCTTTTCCCATTGTAGATGAGCAAGGTGGATGTTTTCTCCCCCTATGTCAAAGCACGACCCTGGGCTCAGTCAGGTTTGCTTTGACTTCTCGACTTACATAGAATCATAGAATGGTTACAGCACAGAAGGAGGCCATTTGGCTCGACGAGCCTGTGCTGGCTCTCTGCAAGAGCACTTCAGCTAGTCCCACTCCCCGCCCTTTCCCCGTAGCCCTGCAATACATCAATCTTGATTGGTTAAGTCACGATTCATTTGATACAATAGGAAATTTATAAGCAGAATTGTGAGAGGCAAAAGAAATCCAGCAACTCCAGTAGGCGTCACTGATGTCTGGTTAGTACCAGGGACAGTCAGACCCCCGCCAGGGACAGTCAGACCCCCGCCAGGGACAGTCAGACCCCCGGTTTATTCCTGAAACTTATCGAAAGCGGGGTAGGAGGGAAAATTAAATCAATGTATACAAACAATAAATGTGCAGTTAAAATTGGAGACAAACAAACAAAATACTTCCCACAGGGGCGGGGGGTGACGCAGGGCTCGCCAATCTCACCGACACTCTTTAATATTTACATTAATGGATTGGCAAAACTACTTGAACAATCTACAGCACCTGGCCTCACCCTATATGAATCCAAGGTTAAATTCCTCCTCTATGCAGACGACCTGGTTCTGCTGTCACCAACTAAGGAGGGTCTACAGCAGAACCTGGACCTGCTGGAGTCGTACTGCCAGACTTGGGCCCTGACAATAAATCCCCAAAAAACCAAAGTCCTTGTGTTCCAGCAAAGATCCAAACATCAGGGACCCAAAATAAATTTCACAGTAGGAACAACCAAAATTGAACAAACCACTCACTACACATACTTGGGCTTAAAAATCAGTTCTACGGGAAACTTCAAACTGGCTGTGAATGAACTGAAAGAGAAAGCAAGAAGGGCTTTCTATGCCATCAAAAAATCAATCCAAATAGAAATCCCAATTAGCATTTGGCTCAAAATTTTCAAATCAGTAATTGAACCAATTGCACTCTATGGCAGTGAGGTATGGGGACCGCTAACACAACAAGAATTTGCAAAATGGGACAAACACCCAATTGAGATCCTACATGCAGAATTCTGTAAAAGTATCCTCCGGACTCAAAGGAAAACAGTAAACAATGCATGCAGGGCGGAACTAGGCCAATATCCATTAATAATCACTATCCAAAAAAGAGCCACCAAATTTTGGAATCACCTACAAATGAGCAACCCCCAATGCTATCACTATGACGCCCTGAAATGCCAAGAGCTGACCATAAAGAAAAATACCCTCAGTCAACTAGTCCTGGGACTCAGTGAAGTAACTACTAACAACACTAACAATAACCAGTCCCAGGACAGTGACAGGGTAACACAAAGAATTCGACCCAACACAATCGTCGCTAAGCAAAAGGAAAAATATCTGACATATTGGGCAGAAACAACAAAAACCCAAAGCAAACTCAATTGCTACTTGGCCCTAAACAGACAATACAACATAGCTGATTACCTGACCATGGTAAAGGATAACAAACTGAGAAGAACCTTGACAAGGTACAGACTTAGCGAACATAGCCTAGCGATCGAAAAAGGCAGACACAGGCAAACCAGGCTGCCAAGAGAAGACATGATATGCTCTCACTGCAGTCTGGGAGTAGTTGAGACAGAGATGCACTTCCTCACAGCCTGTGGAAAATATCAGGACATCAGGGAGAATTTCTACCAAAAATTCTCCCAAATATGCCGCATTGAGGCGCTGGAGCTGCGGGTGGATGGGTTGTTGAGCATTCACGATGCTGAGAGGGTCGTGGATAGCACGTTTAGTGAGTTGGTCACACCGCAGGGAAGGGCTGCACAGGAAGACAGGAAATGGGTGACCACCAGGCGGAGCAATAGAAGCAGGCAGGTAGTGCAGGAGACCCCTGTGACCATTCCCCTCTCAAACAAGTATACCGCTTTGGATACTGTTGAGGGGGATGACTCACCAGGGGAAGGCAGCAGCAGCCAACTTCCTGGCACTGGGGGTGCTCCTGCTGCCCAGGAAGGGGGGAAAAAGAGTGGGAGAGCAATAGTGGTAGGGGATTCTATAGTAAGGGGAACAGATAGGCGTTTCTGTGGCCGTAGACGTGAATCCAGGATGGTTTGTTGCCTCCCTGGTGCCAGGGTCAAGGATATCACTGAGCGGCTGCAGGGCATTCTGGAGGGGGAGGGTGAACAGCCAGAGGTCGTGGTCCACATTGGTACCAACGACATAGGTAAAAAGAGGGATGAGGTCCTGCAGCAAGAATTTAGGGAGCTAGGTGAAGGATTAAAGAGCAGGACCTCAAAGGTTGTAATCTCTGGATTACTCCTGGTGCCACGTGCTAGTGAGTATAGGAATAGGAAGATAGAACAGATGAATGCGTGGCTAAAGGGATGGTGCAGGAGGGAGGGCTTTAGTTTCCTGGATCACTGGGTCTGCTTCTGGGAAAGGTGGGACTTGTACAAGTCGGACGGTTTACACCTGAACCAGAGGGGAACCAATATCCTTGGGAGGTTTGCTAGCACTGCTGGGGGGGGTTTAAACTAACTTGGCAGGGGGATGGGGTACAGAGTGGAGCTATAGTAGGGGGTGATTTACAGCCAAATACAGAGGAAAAAACAAGTCAGCTGGGAAGGCAGAGCAAATATGTGAAGGCAAAAGGGAATATGGCAGGGCTGGAAGGCATTTATTTTAATGCAAGGAGTCTTGCAAATAAGGTGGATGAACTGAAGTTGTTGAACACATGGGAGTACGATATTGTTGCCATCACGGAGACATGGTTGAGGGAGGGTCAGGACTGGCAGCTCAATATTCCGGGGTATAGAATCTTCAGGCGAGACAGAGGGGGGTGTAAAAGGGGAGGGGGTGTTGCAATATTAATTAAGGAGTCAATTACTGCTGTAAGGAGGGATGATATATTAGCGGGTTCCTCTAATGAGGCCTTATGGGTAGAACTTAAAAACAAAAAGGGGGCAAGCACTTTGCTGGGAGTGTACTATAGGCCCCCAAACAGTCAGGGGGAGATAGAGGAACAGATATGTAGGCAAATCTCAGAGAAGTGTGAAAATAATAGGGTAATAATAGTGGGGGATTTCAACTTCCCCAATATAAATTGGGATAGTCAGAGTGTGAAAGGCTTAGAGGGTGCAGAATTCTTAAAGTGCATCCAGGAGAGCTTTTTGAGCCAACATGTAGAAAGTCCTACAAGAGAGGGGGCGGTACTGGGCCTAATTCTGGGGAATGTAGCCGGGCAAGTGGTGGAAGTATCAGTAGGAGAGCATTTTGGCGACGGTGACCATAATTCGGTGAAATTTAAGGTGGTCATGGAAAAAGACAAAGACGGCCCGGAAATAAGGGTTCTAAATTGGGGGAAGGCCGATTTTAATATGATAAGGCAGGATCTGGCCAAAGTGGACTGGGAGCAGCTACTTATAGGAAAATCCACATCAAAACAGTGGGAGACTTTCAGAAGGGAAATAGAGAGAGTACAGCGCCAACATGTTCCTGTAAAGGTCAAGGGTGGGACCAACAAGCAAAGGGAACCTTGGATGACAAGGGATATACAAAAATGCATTAGAAATAAAAGGGGGGCTTTTGGCAGTTACAAAAGACTAAAGACGGAAGAAGCCCTAGAGGAGTATAAAAAGTGCAGGGGCATACTTAAAAAAGAAATTAGGAGGGCGAGGAGGGGCCATGAAATAACACTGGCGAGCAAAATAAAGGAAAATCCTAAGATGTTTTATAAGTATATTAAGGGCAAGAGGATAACCAGGGAAAGGGTAGGGCCCATTAGGGACCAAAGTGGCAATCTGTGTGTAGAACCAGATGATGTAGGCGGGGTTTTAAATGAATTTTTTGCATCTGTGTTCACTATGGAGAAAGACGATGCAGACATAGAAATCGGGCAAGGGGATTGTGACATACTTGAACATATTAGCATCGAGAGGGAGGAGGTGCTAGCGGTTTTAGCAGGCCAAAAAGTGGATAAATCCCCAGGCCCGGACGAGATGTATCCCAGGCTGCTGTGGGAGGCAAAGGAGGAGATTGCAGGGGCTCTGACACAAATTTTCAGAACCTCTCTGGCCACAGGGGATGTACCAGAGGACTAGAGAACAGCTAATGTGGTACCATTATACAAGAAGGGTAGCAGGGATAAACCAGGGAATTACAGGCCAGTGAGCCTAACATCTGTGGTAGGGAAATTATTGGAAAAAATTCTGAGGGACAAAATTAGTCTCCACTTGGAGAGGCAAGGATTAATCGGGGATAGTCAGCATGGCTTTGTCAAGGGTAAATCATGTCTGACAAATCTGATTGAATTTTTCGAGGGGGTGACTAGGGAGGTGGATGAGGGAAATGCTGTGGATGTGGTTTACATGGACTTCAGTAAAGCTTTTGACAAAGTCCCGCATAGGAGACTGGTCAAGAAGGTAAGAGCCCATGGGATCCAGGGTGCCTTGGCGCGTTGGATCCTAAACTGGCTGAGTGGCAGGAGGCAGAGGGTGATGGTCGAAGGTTGCTTTTGTGACTGGAAGCCTGTGTCCAGTGGGGTACCTCAGGGATCGGTGCTGGGTCCCTTGTTGTTTGTGATCTACATAAATGATTTGGATGAGAATGTAAAAGGGATGATCAGTAAGTTTGCAGATGACACGAAAATTGGTGGGGTGGTAAATTGCAAGGGGGAAAGCCTCAGGCTACAGGACGATATAGACGGGTTGGTCAGATGGGCGGAAAAGTGGCAAATGGAATTTAACCCTGAAAAGTGCGAGGTGATGCATTTTGGACGGACAAATAAGGCAAGGGAATACACAATGAGTGGTTGGACCCTAGGAAGTACAGAGGGTCAGAGGGACCTCGGTGTACATGCACATAGATCTCTGAAGGCAGCGGAACAAGTAGATAAGGTGGTTAAAAAGGCATATGGGATACTTGCCTTCATTAGCCGAGGCATAGAATATAAGAGCAGGGAGGTTATGATGGAGCTGTACAAAACGCTGGTGAGGCCACAGCTGGAGTACTGTGTGCAGTTCTGGTCGCCTCACTATAGGAAGGATGTGATTGCCTTGGAGAGGGTGCAGAGAAGATTCACCAGGATGTTACCTGGGATGGAGCGCCTCAGCTATGAAGAAAGACTAAACAGGCTGGGGTTGTTTTCCTTGGAGCAAAGAAGGCTGAGGGGGGACCTGATTGAGGTGTACAAAATGATGAGGGGCATAGATAGGGTAGACAAAGAGGAACTTTTCCCCTTAGTAGGGGGGTCAATAACAAGGGGGCATAGATTCAGGGTAAGGGGCAGGAGATTTAGAGGGGATTTGAGGAGGAACTTTTTCACCCAGAGGGTGGTTGGAATGTGGAACTCAATGCCTAAAAGGGTGGTAGAGGCAGGAACCCTCACAACATTCAAGAAGCATTTGGATGAGCACTTGAAATGCCATTGCATACAAGGCTATGGACCAAATGCTGGAAAATGGGATTAGACTGGACAGGGATGGATGGGCGGCGCAGACACGATGGGCTGAAGGGCCTCTTTCTGTGCTGTAAAACTCTATGACTCTATGACTATGACTCTATGCCCTGAATTCAGAAATCTGAATGACAACCGAAAACTCCCTTTCCTACTGGGGGAGGAGAGAAGCTGTGTAACACTGGCGGCACACTATGTTACAGCTTGCCATGAACAGAGGGACAACCAGTAAACTAAGACAAGAATATATACAAACAAGGCGAATGTATATTTATAAACTGTATGAATAGAACCGCGTTTATGTGTTCAACCATAAATGTATTTTGATGCTTTGGCAACATAAGATGTACCTTATCATGCCAATAAAGCGATTTGAATTGTGAATTGTGACAGTCAGACCCCCGCCAGGGACAGTCAGACCCCCGCCAGGGACAGTCAGACCCCCGCCAGGTGGACTGGGAAAATAGATTAAAGGGTAAGACGGTACATGATCAGTGGTGTACATTTAAGGAGTTATTTTACAACTTCCAAAAAAAATATATTCCACTGAGGAAGAAAGGGTGTAAAAGAAAAGATAGCCATCCGTGGCTAAGTAAAGTAATTAAGGATAGTATCCGACTAAAAACAAGGGCATATAAGGTAGCCAAATCTAGTGGGAGGATGGAAGATTGGGAAGTCTTTTAAAGACAGCAAAAAATAACTCAAAGATTGATTAAGAAAGGGAAGATAGATTATGAAAGTAAATTAGCCAAAAATATAAAAACAGACAATAAAAGTTTCTATAGTTATATAAAAAGAAAAAGGGTGGCTAAAGTAAATGTTGGTCCCTTAGAGGATGAGACCGGGAAATTAATGGTGGGAAACATGGAGATGGCAAAAACACTGAACAATTATTTTGTATCAGTCTTTACAGTAGAGGACACTAAGAATATCCCAACACTGGACAAACAGGGGGCTCTAGGGGGGGAGGAACTAAATACGATTAAAATCACTAAGGAAGTGGTACTTGGTAAAATAATGGGACTCAAGGCGGATAAATCCCCTGGACCTGATGGCTTGCATCCTAGGGTCTTGAGGGAAGTGGCGGTAGGGATTGTGGATGCATTGGTAATAATTTTCCAAAACTCACTTGACTCAGCAAAGGTCCCGGCAGATTGGAAAACTGCTAATGTAACACCTTATTTAAAAAGGGTAGTAGGCAGAAGGCTGGAAACTACAGACCTGTTAGCCTAACATCTGTGGTTGGTAAAATGTTGGAGTCCATTATTAAGGAGACAGTAACGGGACATTTGGATAAACATAATTTAATAGGACAAACTCAGCATGGTTTCATGAAGGGGAAGTCATGTTTGACAAATTTGCTTGAGTTTTTTGAGGAAGTAACATACAGGGTGGATAAAGGGGAACCAGTGGATGTAGTGTATTTAGACTTCCAAAAGGCATTTGACAAGGTGCCACACAAAAGATTATTGCTCAAGATAAAAAATCACGGAATTGGGGGTAATATTCTGGCGTGGGTGGAGGATTGGCTCTCTAACAGAAAGCAGAGAGTTGGGATAAATGGTTCGTTCTCAGACTGGCAACCAGTAACTAGTGGTGTTCCGCAGGGGTCAGTGCTGGGTCCCCAACTCTTTACAATCTATATTAACGATTTGGAGGAGGGGACCGAGTGTAACATATCAAAGTTTGCAGATGATACAAAGATGGGACGGAAAGTAGTGAGTGAGGAGGACATAAAAAACCTGCAAAGGGACATAGACAGGCTAAGTAAGTGGGCAGAGATTTGGCAGATGGAATACAATACTGGAAAGTGTGAGGTTATGCACTTTGGCAGGAAAAATCATAGAGCAAGTTATTATCTTAATGGCAAGAAACTGGAAAGCACTAGTACAAAGGGATCTGGGGGTCCTGGTGCACGAAACTCAAAAAGTTAGTATGCAGGTGCAGCAAGTGATTAAGAAGGCCAATGGAATGTTGGCTTTTATTGCTAGGGGGATGGAATATAAAAACAGGGAGGTATTGCTGCAGTTGTGCAAGGTATTGGTGAGGCCACACCTGGAATACTGCGTACAGTTTTGGTGTCTATACTTAAGAAAAGACATACTTGCTCTCGAGTCAGTACAAAGAAGGTTCACTCGGTTAATCCCGGGGATGAGGGGGTGGTCATACGAGGAGAGGTTGAGCAGATTGGGACTCTACTCATTGGAGTTCAGAAGAATGAGAGGCGATCTTATTGAAACATATAAGATTGTGAAGGGGCTTGATCGGGTGGATGCGGTGAGGATGTTCCCAATGATGGGTGAAACTAGAACTAGGGGGCATAATCTTAAAATAAGGGGCTGCTCATTCAAAACTGAGATGAGGAGAAACTTCTTCACTCAGAGGGTGGTAGGTTTGTGGAATTTGCTGCCCCAGAAAGCTGTGGAAGCTACATCATTAAATAAATTTAAAACAGAAAGGGAATTAAGGGTTACGGGGAGCGGGCAGGAAATTGGACATGAGTCTAGGTTCGGAATGGTCATGGCCCTGTGGGTAGTGGAGTGGGCCCAGGGGCCGAGTAGCCTTGTTCTGCACCTACTGTGTTCTAATTCTGTGTTAGATTTCAGGAGATGGTTTTATTCCTGTTCCTGGCTTGGGTGGAGATCGCCTTTACAGAAGGTAAGTACTGTAGAAAATATAGGGACAGAGTGATCTCCTGGAAGAATTTCGATCGCCTAGATGGGTCGGAGAGGAATTTCCCAGATTTTTTTCTCCCAAATTGGCCATTGGGTCTTTATCTGGTTTTTCGCCTCTCCCGGGAGATCACATGGGTTCGGGTGGATGCAGAGTGATAGAAGATTTGAGGTTAGGATCAGATCAGCCATGATCTTATTGAATGGTGGAGCAGGCTCGAGGGGCCGATTGGCCTACTCCTGCTCCTATTTCTTATGTTCTTATGTACAGTCAGATCCCCGCCAGGTACAGTCAGACCCCCGCCAGGTACAGTCGGAGCCTCCCCAGGTTCAGTCAGAGCCTCCCCAGGTTCAGTCAGAGCCTCCCCAGGTTCAGTCAGAGCCTCCCCAGGTTCAGTCAGAGCCTCCCCAGGTACAGTCAGAGCCTCCCCAGGTACAGTCAGACCCCCGCCAGGTACAGTCAGACCCTCGCCAGGTACAGTCAGACCCTCACCAGGGACAGTCAGACCCCTGCCAGGTACAGTCAGAGCCTCACCAGGGACAGTCAGACCCCTGCCAGGTACAGTCAGAGCCTCACCAGGTACAGTCAGACCCCCGCCAGGTGCAGTCAGAGCCTCACCAGGTACAGTCAGAGCCTCACCAGGTACAGTCAGAGCCTCACCAGGTACAGTCAGAGCCTCACCAGGGACAGTCAGAGCCTCACCAGGGACAGTCAGAGCCATCTGCTTGGTAGACAGGGCAAATATATAAGGGCAAGGCTGGATGGCATCTATTTTAATGCAAGGAGTCTTGCAAATAAGGTGGATGAACTGAAGGTGTTGATAAACACATGGGAGTATGATATTGTTGCTGCCACGGAGACATGGTTGAGGGAGGGGCAAGACTGGCAGCTCAATATTCCGGGGTACAGAATCTTCAGGCGAGACAGAGGGGGAGGTATAAGAGGAGGGGGTGTCGCAATATTAATTAAGGAGTCAATTACTGCAGTAAGGAGGGATGATATATTAGCAGGGTCCTCTAATGAGGCCATATGGGTGGAGCTTAAAAACAAAAAGGGGGCAAGCACTTTGCTGGGAGTGTACTATAGGCCTCCAAATAGTCAGGGGGAGATAGAGGAACAGATATGTAGGCAAATCTCAGAGAATGTCCAAAGATGTGCGGGTTAGGTTGATTGGCTATGATAAATTGACCCTTAGTGTTAGGGGGATTAAATACGTGGGGTTACGGGGATAGGGTGGGATATGTGTTGGTGTTGGTGTAGGGGTTACGGGGATCGGGTGGGATATGTGTCGGTGCAGGCTCGATGGGCCGAAATGGCCTCTATCTGCACTGTGGGGTTTCTGTGATTCTGTGAAATGTGCAAATAATAGGGTAATAATAATGGGGGATTTCAACTTCCCCAATATTAACTGGGATAGTCAGAGTGTGAAAGGCTCAGAGGGTGTAGAATTCTTAAAGTGCATCCAGGAGAGCTTTTTGAGCCAGCATGTAGAAAGTCCTACAAGAGAGGGGGCGGTACTGGACCTAATTCTAGGGAATGTGGCTGGCCAAGTGGAAAAAGTGCTAGTAGGTGAGCACTTTGGTGATAGTGACCATAATATGGTAAGATTTAAGGTGGTCATGGAAAAGGACAGGGATGGGCCGGAAATAAAGGTTCTAAATTGGGGGAAGGCCGATTTTAATAGGATAAGGCAGGATCTGGCCAAAATGGACTGGGATCAGCTACTTGTAGGAAAATCCGCATCGGAGCAATGGGAGGCTTTCAGAAGGGAGATTGAGATCATACAATGGCAACATGTTCCCGTAAAGGTCAAGAGTGGTTCCAAAAACCACAGGGAACTGTGGATGTCAGGGGATATACGAGAATGGATTAGGAAAAAAAGGAGGGCTTTTGGTAGATACAAAAGGCTAAAGACGGAGGAAGCCCTAGAGGAGTACAAAAAGTGCAGGGGGATACTTAAAAAAGAAATTAGGAGATCAAGGAGGGGCCATGAAATAACACTGGCGAGCAAAATAAAGGAAAATCCGAAGATGTTTTATAAGTATATTAAGGGTAAGAGGATAACTAGGGAAAAAATAGGGCCCATTAGGGACAAAAGTGGCAATCTGTGTGTGGAGCCGGAAGATGTAGGAGGGGTTCTAAATGAATTTTTTGCATCTGTTTTCACTATGGAGAAGGACGATGTAGACATAGAAATAGGGCGGGGGGACTATGATATGCTCGAACATATTAACATCGAGAGGGAGGAGGTATTGGCGGTTTTAGCTGGCCTAAAAATGGATAAATCCCCAGGCCCGGATGAAATGTATCCCAGGCTGCTGTGTGAGGCAAAGGAGGAGATTGCGGGGGCTCTAACACATATATTCAGGACCTCTCTGGCCACAGGGGATGTGCCAGAGGACTGGAGAACCGCTAATGTAGTACCATTATTCAAGAAGGGTAGTAGGGAAAAACCGGGGAACTACAGGCCAGTGAGCCTAACATCAGTGGTAGGAAAATTATTGGAAAAAATCCTGAGGGACAAAATTTGTCTCCACTTGGAGAGGCAAGGATTAATCAGGGATAGTCAACATGGCTTTGTCAAGGGAAGATCATGTC
>NW_028226486.1:0-35000 GCF_052327205.1 Somniosus microcephalus
GGTCAGAGAGAGAGAGGGGGGACAGAGAGAGAGGGGGGGAGCAGAGAGAGAGAAGGGGGACAGAGAGAGAGAGGGGGGGACAGAGAGAGAGGGGGGAGAGAGAGAGAGAGGGGGGAACAAAGAGAGAGGGGGGACAGAGAGAGAGGGGGACAGAGAGAGATAGGGTGGACAGAGAGAGAGGGTGACAGAGAGAGAGGGGGGACAGAGAGAGAGGGGGGACAGAGAGAGAGGGGGGACAGAGAGAGAGGGGGACAGAGAGAGAGGGGGACAGAGAGAGAGGGGGACAGAGAGAGAGGGGGGCAGAGAGAGAGAGGGGGGACAGAGAGAGAGGGGGGCAGAGAGAGGGGGGACAGAGAGAGAGAGGGGGGACAGAGAGATAGAGGGGGACAGAGAGAGAGGGGGGACAGAGAGAGAGAGGGGGACAGAGAGAGAGAGAGAGAGGGGACAGAGCGAGAGAGAGAGGGACAGAGAGAGAGAGAGCGGGGACAGAGAGAGAGAGAGAGGGGGGACAGAGAGAGAGAGAGAGAGAGAGAGAGAGGGGACAGAGAGAGAGAGGGGGACAGAGAGAGAGAGAGAGAGGGGGGACAGAGAGAGAGAGAGAGAGGGGGGACAGAGGGAGAAAGGGGGGGACAGAGAGAGAGGGGGCACAGAGAGAGAGAGAGGGGGACAGAGAGAGAGAGAGGGGGGACAGAGAGAGAGAGGGGGAGAGAGAGGGGGGGACAGAGAGAGAGAGAGGGGGGACAGAGAGAGGGGGGACAGAGAGAGAGAGAGGGGGGACAGAGAGAGAGAGAGGGGGACAGAGAGACAGAGGGGGGGACAGAGAGAGAGAGAGGGGGGACAGAGAGAGAGAGGGGGACAGAGAGAGGGAGTGGGGCAGAGAGAGAGAGGGGGACAGAGAGAGGGGGGACAGACAGAGAGAGGGGGACAGACAGAGAGAGGGGGGACAGAGAGGGGGGACAGAGAGAGGGGGGGACAGAGAGAGGGGGGACAGAGAGAGAGAGGGGGGACAGTGAGAGAGGGGGGGGACAGTGAGAGAGTGGGGGACAGAGAGAGAGAGGGGGGACAGAGACAGAGAGGGGGGACAGAGAGAGAGGGGGACAGAGAGAGAGGGGGACAGAGAGAGAGAGAGGGGGACAGAGAGAGAGAGGGGGCAGAGCGAGAGAGGGGGGACAGAGAGGGGGGACAGAGAGAGAGAGGGGGGGACCAAGTGAGAGGGGAGACAGAGAGAGAGAAGGGAGACAGAGAGAGAGAGGGGAGAGAAAGAGAGAGAGAGGGGGACAGAGAGAGGGGGCGACAGAGAGAGGGGGGACAGAGAGAATGGGGGGACAGAGAGAGAGAGAGGGGGACAGAGAGAGAGAGGGGGCACAGAGAGAGAGAGGGGGCACAGAGAGGGGGGGGACAGAGAGAGGGGGACAGAGAGAGAGAGAGGGGGGACAGAGAGAGAGAGAGGGTGGACAGAGAGAGAGAGAGGGGGACAGAGAGAGAGAGAGGGGGACAGAGAGCGAGAGAGGGGGACAGAGAGAGAGAGGGGGGACAGAGAGAGGGGGGGACAGAGAGAGAGAGGGTCGACTGAGAGAGGGGCGACAGGGAGAGGGGGGACAGAGAGAAAGGGGGGACAGAGGGGGGGACAGAGAGAGAGAGGGGGGACAGAGAGAGAGGGGGGGGACAGAGAGAGAGGGGGACAGAGAGAGGGGGGAGAGAGAGAGAGGGGGGGAACAGAGAGAGAGGGGGGGACAGAGAGAGAGAGAGAGGGGGACAGAGAGAGAGAGCCAATCTCACCGACACTCTTTAATATTTACATAAATGGATTGGCAAAACTACTTGAACAATCTACAGCACCCGGCCTCACCCTATATGAATCCAAGGTTAAATTCCTCCTCTATGCAGACGACCTGGTTCTGCTGTCACCTACTAAAGAGGGGCTACAGCAAAACCTGGACCTGCTGGAGTCGTACTGCCAGACTTGGGCCCTGACAATAAATCCCCAAAAAACCAAAGTCCTTGTGTTCCAGCAAAGATCCAAACATCAGGGACCCAAAATAAATTTCACAGTAGGAACAACCAAAATTGAACAAACCACTAACTACACATACTTGGGCTTAAAAATCAGTTCTACGGGAAACTTCAAACTGGCTGTGAATGAACTGAAAGAGAAAGCAAGAAGGGCTTTCTATGCCATCAAAAAATCAATCCAAATAGAAATCCCAATTAGCATTTGGCTCAAAATTTTCAAATCAGTAATTGAACCAATTGCACTCTATGGCAGTGAGGTATGGGGACCGCTAACTCAACAAGAATTTGCAAAATGGGACAAACACCCAATTGAGATCCTACATGCAGAATTCTGTAAAAGTATCCTCCGGACTCAAAGGAAAACAGTAAACAATGCATGCAGGGCGGAACTAGGCCAATATCCATTAATAATCACTATCCAAAAAAGAGCCACCAAATTTTGGAATCACCTACAAATGAGCAATCCCCAATGCTATCACTACGACGCCCTGAAATGCCAAGAGCTGACCATAAAGAAGAATACCCTCAGTCAACTAGTCCTGGGACTCAGTGAAGTAACTACTAACAATACTAACAATAACCAGCCCCAGGACAGTGACAGGGTAACACAAAGAATTCGACCCAACACAATCGTCGCTAAGCAAAAGGAAAAATATCTGACATATTGGGCAGAAACAACAAAAACCCAAAGCAAACTCAATTGCTACTTGGCCCTAAACAGACAATACAACATAGCTGATTACCTGACCATGGTAAAGGATAACAAACTGAGAAGAACCTTGACAAGGTACAGACTTAGCGAACATAGCCTAGCGATCGAAAAAGGCAGACACAGGCAGACCAGGCTGCCAAGAGAGGACAGGATATGCTCGCACTGCAGTCAGGGAGTGGTGGAGACAGAGATGCACTTCCTCACAGCTTGTGGAAAATATCAGGGCATCAGGGAGAATTTCTACCAAAAATTCTCACAAATATGCTCTGATTTCAGAAATCTGAATGACAACCAAAAACTCCCATTCCTACTGGGAGAGGAGAGAAGCTGTATAACACTGGCGGCACACTATGTTACAGCTTGCCATGAACAGAGGGACAACCAGTAAACTAAGAAAAGAATATATATAAACAATGCGAATGTATATTTATACACTCAGGGAGATACCTGTTTATACACTGTATGAATAGAACTGCGTTTATGTGCTAAACCATAAATGTATTTTGATGCTTTGGCAACATAAGATGTAACTTATCATGCCAATAAAGTGATTTGAATTGTGAATTGTGAATTGAGAGAGAGGGGGACAGAGAGAGAGGGGGACAGAGAGAGAGGGGGGAGAGAGAGAGAGGGGGTGAACAGAGAGAGAGGGGGGACAGAGAGAGAGAGGGTGGACAGAGAGAGAGGGGGACAGAGAGAGAGGGGGGACAGAGAGAGAGGGGGGACAGAGAGAGAGAGGGTGGACAGAGAGAGAGGGGGACAGAGAGAGAGGGGGGACAGAGAGAGAGGGGGGACAGAGAGAGAGGGGGACAGAGAGAGAGGGGGGCAGAGAGAGAGAGGGGAGAGAGAATTGCAGACGGAGTGAATACACATGCTGAAGATGGGCTGCTGAGATTTTAGTGTTTTTAGTGTCTAAAGTGGGGGAAAAAAAGTTTCATTTCATTTCAATTTTTAAAAAAGGTTTTAAAATTAAATTTAGTTCTAGTTAAGTTAGTTTAGTTTAGGTTAGTTTAAGTTTAGATTAGTCTAGACATAGTAGAGAAGGAAAAGACCGCCAGAAAGACTACCAAAGAAAAAAAAAAACCCAGAGGAAAAGAGAGGGAAAAAAAAGCCAAAGCAAAAAAAAAAAAAGAAACAAGAGAAGAACTACACAAACCAGTGAACGGCAGTCACACGGGGCTTCAGCAGCGGTGGTTGAGTCGGCGGCATCGGGACCGAGTTCGAGGAGGCGAGGTGACTCGGGCCGCAGCCCAGCGGTCCAGCAACCGGCACAGCCGAGGGGACTCGGGCCGCATCCCAGAAATCGGCACAGCCGAGGAGATCCGGAACGCAGCCCGGCAATCGGCACAGCGGAGAGGACTCGGGCCGCATCGCAGAAATCGGCACAGCCGAGGAGATTCGGAACGCAGCCCGGAAATCCAGCAATCAGCACAGCCGAGGGGACTCGGGCCACAGCCCAACAATCCAGCACGGGAAAGGCCCGAGGAGCCAGGCCAGCAGGCACAGAGACCTCTGAGGAGAAGGAGAGCAACCAGAAGGCTCGCAACCAAGACCGTGAGTACAGGGCCCAGGGAGGGAGGCCCAGGGAAAGGCCCGAGGAGCCAGGCCAAAACAGAGGCCCAGAGACCTCTGAGGGGGAGGGGAACAGCCCGAAGGCACCGGGAAACAGTGGCTCACAGACTCAGACCTGAGAAGGGTGAACCCAGGAGCCGAGGCCCAGGGACCACGGGGTCGGAGAGGGGGACCGGGAAAGTTCGCGAACAGGGAGAGGGTAACACCAAACCCGGGGCCCCAGAAAAGCTTATTCTAAGATCAACAATACTTTACCAAAAATGAGCGAATCAGAAGATCCACAACAGCCCCGCTTCCAGATTCCCCCCAACACCACAAAAAAAGCTATAAAAACGATCAAGCATGCTCAGATGAGAGAAAAACCAGAAACTCTCTTTACTGACTGTTACAACAATGGGACAAAAAGTAACCTCATATTCTACTCAGATCAGCCAGCGGCTTGGATCAGAGCAATAAAATCACACTATACCAGTGTTAAGCTAAAAAATACCGCAAATGGGTCCATAATGAAAATTAACACACCAGGAGACAGTTCAATCACGACTGTCAACGCGTACAATACCGGAACAATATTAGTGCAAGGCAACCTCGACAAATTTGCAACGGCCTTCAGGACACTGAAAAGATCAACTACGAGGGGAATGAACAGCCCCAGAGTGGCCCGCACTCCCCCCAACATTGACAACTTACCAGGAGAAAATCTGCATGGTCAAGGGATGAACGAGCCACACAGTTCAAACCAGACACTAACCCCGGGGAACCACAGCCACACGATACAACTGACAAACCCCAGCATAACTACCACGGAGGAAGCCACACATAGTTCCCCTACCATTCCCAGCCCACCAAGAGAAGAGCAGCATAGCCAGGAAGTGAGTGAGCCTTCCAGGGCCGACCAACTTAGCCAGGAAGTGAGTGAGCCTTCCAGGGCCGACCAGACACATACCCCGGGATCACACAGCCAGATACAACCAAAAGATAAATTTTATCAATTAGAGATAGAGATGGTTAAACTTAGAGAGGAGGTCCTCAAATTGAATGACAAACAAAAGCAGGAGAGGGAGAGACACAAGAGAGAGCTGAATAGACTTGATAACCAGGTGAATCTACTTAAGAATCAGGTGAAAGAGCTGCAGGAAAAAGAAGAGAGCCATAGAGGAGAGAAAACACCATTAGACCAGCAACCAGAGACTAGAGATAAGACAAGACAGAGCCGGACGGAACGGCTGCACTCCCACACGGAACAAAAGCAACAGACACACAATACAAGGGGTGCCACACAGACCGACCAGCATGCTGACTCGCAATCTTCCCCCACCACCATGGAACCACAAGCGAGCCGCTCACAAGAGGTACGCACACACCAGACACCCCAGCCCAGCACACACACTATGAGTCCAGGCGAAAGCCACCAGACAGTAAACACAAACAAGGCTGACGTCGTAATACTCATAGATTCAAATGGGAAATTTCTATGGGAGAAAAAGCTCTTCCCTAGAAGTAAAGTAGAAAAGATTTGGTGCCCAACAACAGACAGAGCCATGGGATGGCTGACCAAAGCCAGATTAGGCTCCCCCCAACACATAATAATACACACGGGCACAAATGACCTAAAGGCCAAACAGAAAGAGGTAGCAACATCGCTCAGAGCAATGATTAGGAAGGCAAGCAGTACATTTCCAAACACTAGAATCACTGTTTCCACAATATTGCCGAGAACAGACTTCAACAACAACACAATTCATGAGATAAATGCCAGCATAGCAACAGAATGCGAATCAAACCACAACGTACACCTGGCCCAACACCCCACCCTCGATGAAGAATGTCTTTACGACCACGTCCACATCCAAAGGCAAAAAATATCGATCTTTGCTAAAGCCCTGAAGGACGTCGCTTTTAACCGGGTCCATACCCAGACTCCAAGAGGACCCCCCCCCGACCACCAGAGATCAGCGGGGTACATATCAGGAACACTACAAAGACCACCACCACACCAACCGAGACCGGAGAGGATCCCCATGCAAAACAACATTATCAGACCTGCACCACTCCTGTCCCACAGGGGAATAGGACCACTACCAGCCAGACAGAGGGAGAGATGCACAGGACGTACGCAATACCTCAGACAGAAACAATCCATTAAGAGACAATAAGCAGATGTGCAGCAGCATCTACTTCCGCCTTATGGATCAAGGACTAATTAATAGAAAGAACTGTAACCAAATTGTATTAACTTTTGTGGACAACTGGGGTGATCTTTTTTTTTCCCCACACTTAGACACGACAAACACGTACCACTCTTTAACCTATCATAGAAAAAGATAAAACTTAACATGAAATCCTTATATATTTCGACCTGGAATATCCAAGGTCTACGCTCTTCACTGCGAGAAGTGAAGAGTAGGACCCCAGAGTTCATAGAGGAAACTAAAGATTTAGATATTATCATTTTACAGGAAACTTGGTATAAAGGAAAAGGACACACCGGCTGTCCCCAAGGGTACACTGAGCTAGTGGTCCCCTCCAATAAATTACCAAGTGTAACCCAAGGCAGAGACTCCGGAGGCATACTGATCTGGTTTAAAACAGAACTTAAGAATTACATCAAATTTATAAAAAAGGGCGAAAACCATATGTGGCTCAAACTTGAGAGGGAGATTATCTCAAACACCCAAGATGTTTACATTTGCGCACTTTATATCCCTCCAATCGATTCCCCGTACTACAAAGAGGACACCTTCTCCAACATGGAGGGGGAAATTATCCAATACCAGGCCCAGGGGAACGTGTTGATCTGTGGGGACCTCAATTCAAGAACGGGCGAAGAACCAGACTTCACCAATAATCAGGGAAACAATTACGTATTCGGGAATAACCACTTTGACATCCCTTCCCTTCCATACAGGCATAACTGCGACAAGCAGTCAAATACCAACGGTAAACAGCTACTACAGCTCTGTCGAAACCTGGGTCTGTACATTGTCAATGGTAGGTTCATAGGAGACCTCCTAGGAAGATCGACCTACTGCTCACCTCTTGGCTGCAGCACAGTAGACTATATGATTACAGACTTGGACCCATCCTCTTTCAGAGCATTCACAGTCAAACCACAAACAACACTGTCAGATCACAGTCAAATTACTATGTTTCTCAAAAAGACAGAAACAAACAACATAGAAACACAACCCAGTAAACTGTACAACACCAAAAAATCGTACAGATGGGCCAAAAACGACACGGAAAAATACCAGAAAACAATTAGCAATGCATCAACTCAAGCTCTCTTAGACACCTTTCTGGATAACATATACACTCACAATAAAGAAGGCGTAAACCGGGCAGTTAGTAAACTAAACAATATTTTTGATAATTTGGCAACAAATGCAAACTTAAAAGCTCGCAAGAACAAACCCAAAACAAAAAACTATGAAAAATGGTTTGACCATTATTGCCATAACATGAGGAAAAAACTTAGAAAACTATCAAACCAAAAACACAGACATCCAGAAAACGAGGAATTACGCCTTACTTATTGTCAGACGCTAACACAATACAGAAACACACTCAGGACCAAAAAAGAGCAATTTATTAAGAATACACTCAGCTCCATGGAGGAATCCATTGAGTCGAATTGTTTCTGGGACAACTTGAAAACACTACACAAAAAACAACACGACGATTTGTCCATTCAAAATGGGGACACATGGGTAAACCACTTTGAAAAATTATACCAGAAAAACACACTAGGACCAGAGCAACACCAAATACGCAAAAAACTTGAAAAGCTTGAAATGGCCATAAAAGATAACCAAAACCCGCTAGACGCCATAATAACAGAAAAAGAACTTCTTGAAAAACTCAAGGACCTGCGACCAGGAAAAGCTTGCGGGACAGACGGCATACTAAACGAGATGATTAAACACGCAGACGACAAACTGAAACTGGCTATCCTAAAACTCTTCAACTTGGTTCTGAGTGTCGGTTATTTCCCTGACATCTGGAACAAAGGACTCATAACACCCATATACAAAAGTGGGGACAAAATCGACCCAAACAACTATCGAGGCATCTGTGTAAACAGTAACCTGGGGAAGGTATTCTGTAGCATCATAAACAAAAGACTTATAAACTTCCTTGAAGAGCACAATGTCTTGAGTAAAAGCCAAATTGGATTCCTGCCAAACTATAGAACATCCGATCATATCTTCACCCTACAGACCCTAATTGACAAACACGTTCACCATAACAAAAGCAAAATCTACGCATGCTTTGTAGATTTCCAGAAGGCTTTCGACTCCATCTGGCATGACGGTTTATTCCTGAAACTTATCGAAAGCGGGGTAGGAGGGAAAACATATGATGTAATTAAATCAATGTATACAAACAATAAATGTGCAGTTAAAATTGGAGACAAACAAACAAAATACTTCCCACAGGGGCGGGGGGTGACGCAGGGCTCGCCAATCTCACCGACACTCTTTAATATTTACATTAATGGATTGGCAAAACTACTTGAACAATCTACAGCACCCGGCCTCACCCTATATGAATCCAAGGTTAAATTCCTCCTCTATGCCGACGACCTGGTTCTGCTGTCACCAACTAAGGAGGGTCTACAGCAGAACCTGGACCTGCTGGAGTCGTACTGCCAGACTTGGGCCCTGACAATAAATCCCCAAAAAACCAAAGTCCTTGTGTTCCAGCAAAGATCCAAACAACATGGACCCACAATAAATTTCACAGTAGGAACAACCAAAATTGAACAAACCACTCACTACACATACTTGGGCTTAAAAATCAGTTCTACGGGAAACTTCAAACTGGCTGTGAATGAACTGAAAGAGAAAGCAAGAAGGGCTTTCTATGCCATCAAAAAATCAATCCAAATAGAAATCCCAATTAGCATTTGGCTCAAAATTTTCAAATCAGTAATTGAACCAATTGCACTCTATGGCAGCGAGGTCTGGGGACCACTAACACAACAAGATTTTGCAAAATGGGACAAACACCCAATTGAGATCCTACATGCGGAATTCTGTAAAAGTATCCTCCGGACTCAAAGGAAAACAGTAAACAACGCATGCAGGGCGGAACTAGGCCAATACCCATTAATAATCACTATCCAAAAAAGAGCCACCAAATTTTGGAATCACCTACAAATGAGCAACCCCCAATGCTATCACTACGACGCCCTGAAATGCCAAGAGCTGACCATAAAGAAGAATACCCTCAGTCAACTAGTCCTGGGACTCAATAAAGTAACTAATAACAATACTAACAATAACCAGCCCCAGGACAGTGACAGGGTAACACAAAGAATTCGACCCAACACAATCGTCGCTAAGCAAAAGGAAAAATATCTGACATATTGGGCAGAAACAACAAAAACCCAAAGCAAACTCAATTGCTACTTGGCCCTAAACAGACAATACAACATAGCTGATTACCTGACCATGGTAAAGGATAACAAACTGAGAAGAACCTTGACAAGGTACAGACTTAGCGAACATAGCCGAGCGATCGAAAAAGGCAGACACAGGCAGACCAGGCTGCCAAGAGAAGACAGGATATGCTCTCACTGCAGTCAGGGAGTAGTTGAGACAGAGATGCACTTCCTCACAGCCTGTGGAAAATATCAGGGCATCAGAGAGAATTTCTATCAAAAATTCTCACAAATATGCCCTGAATTCAGAAATCTGACTGACAACCAAAAACTCCCATTCCTACTGGGGGAGGAGAGAAGCTGTGTAACACTGGCGGCACACTATGTTACAGCTTGCCATGAACAGAGGGACAACCAGTAAACTAAGACAAGAGTATATATAAACAAGGCGAAAATATATTTATAAACTCAGGGATATACCTGTTTATACACTGTATGAATGGAACCGCGTTTATGTGTTCAACCATAAATGTATTTTGATGCTTTGGCAACATAAGATGTACCTTATCATGCCAATAAAGCAATTTGTATTGTATTGTATTGTATTGACAGAGAGATAGGGGGACAGAGAGAGGGGGGACAGAGAGAGAGAGGGGGGACAGAGAGAGAGAGGGGGGACAGAGAGAGAGAGGGGGACAGAGAGAGAGAGGGGGACAGAGAGAGAGAGGGGGACAGAGAGAGAGGGGGGGACAGAGAGAGAGAGGGGGGACAGAGAGAGAGAGGGGGGACAGAGAGAGAGGGGGAGACAGAGAGAGAGGGGGACAGAGAGAGAGGGGGTCAGAGAGAGAGAGAGGGGAGACAGAGAGAGAGGGGGGAACAGAGAGAGAGAGGGGGGACAGAGAGAGAGGGGGGACAGAGAGAGAGAGGGGGGACAGAGAGAGAGAGGGGGGACAGAGAGAGAGAGGGGGGACAGAGAGAGAGAGGGGGGACAGAGAGAGAGGGGGACAGAGAGAGAGAGGGTCAGAGAGAGAGATGGGGGACAGAGAGGGGGGAACAGAGAGAGAGAGGGTCAGAGAGAGAGAGGGGGGACAGAGAGAGAGGGGGGGAGCAGAGAGAGAGAGGGGGGACAGAGAGAGAGAGGGGGGGACAGAGAGAGAGAGGGGGTCAGAGAGAGAGTGGGGGGACAGAGAGTGAGGGGGGAACAGAGAGAGAGAGGGGGGACAGAGAGAGAGAGAGGGGGACAAAGAGAGAGGGGGGACAGAGAGGGGGGGACAGAGAGAGGGGGACAGAGAGAGAGAGAGGGGGGACAGAGAGAGAGAGAGGGGGGACAGAGAGAGAGAGAGGGGGACAGAGAGAGAGGGGGACAGAGAGAGAGAGAGGGGGACAGAGAGAGAGAGGGGGGACAGAGAGAGAGAGGGGGGACAGAGAGGGAGACAGAGAGGGGGGACAGAGAGAGGGGGGGACAGAGAGAGGGGGGTACAGAGAGAGGGGGGGACAGAGAGAGAGAGGGTCGACTGAGAGAGGGGCGACAGCGAGAGGGGGGCAGAGAGAAAGGGGGGACAGAGGGGGGGACAGAGAGAGAGAGGGGGGACAGAGAGAGAGAGGGGGACAGAGAGAGAGGGGGGGAGAGAGAGAGAGGGGGGGAACAGAGAGAGAGGGGGGACAGAGAGAGAGCGGGACAGAGAGAGAGAGGGTGGACAGAGAGAGAGGGGGACAGAGAGAGAGGGGGGACAGAGAGAGAGGGGGACAGAGAGAGAGGGGGGCAGAGAGAGAGAGGGGGGACAGAGAGAGAGGGGGACAGAGAGAGGGGGACAGAGAGAGAGAGGGGGGACAGAGAGAGAGAGGGGGGACAGAGAGAGAGGGGGAACAGAGAGAGAGAGAGGGGGACAGAGAGAGAGGGGGGACAGAGAGAGAGAGGGGGGACAGAGAGAGAGAGGGGGGCAGAGAGAGAGAGGGGGGACAGAGAGAGAGAGGGGGGACAGAGAGAGAGAGGGGGGACAGAGAGAGAGAGGGGGGACAGGCACAAATATGCCCTGATTTCAGAAATCTGAATGACAACCAAAAACTCCCATTCCTACTGGGAGAGGAGAGAAGCTGTATAACACTGGCGGCACACTATGTTACAGCTTGCCATGAACAGAGGGACAACCAGTAAACTAAGAAAAGAATATATATAAACAATGCGAATGTATATTTATACACTCAGGGATATACCTGTTTATACACTGTATGAATAGAACTGCGTTTATGTGCTAAACCATAAAATTATTTTGATGCTTTGGCAACATAAGATGTAACTTATCATGCCAATAAAGCGATTTGAATTGTGAATTGTGAATTGTGAGAGAGGGGACAGAGCGAGAGAGAGAGGGACAGAGAGAGAGAGGGGGGGGACAGAGAGAGAGAGAGAGGGGGGACAGAGAGAGAGAGAGAGAGAGGGGGGACAGAGGGAGAAAGGGGGGGACAGAGAGAGAGAGAGAGGGGGGACAGAGAGAGAGAGGGGGCACAGAGAAATCGGAACAACCTTGATCGTGAAATAAATAAAAGCGGTAGGGAGGTCGTGCAACTCTGCCGAGCCTTAGGCCTGTACATAGTTAACGGTAGGTTCAGAGGGGACTCCCTAGGGAGACTCACATACTCCTCAACTCTTGGGTCTAGTGTGGTGGACTATACAATCACTGACCTGGACCCCTGCGATATCAACTCATTCACTGTCAGGCAGCAATCCCCCCTCTCAGACCATAACCAAATAAATATGTACCTTAAACTTTCTGCCCAAACTACAGACACAAAAAAGGAACCCAGTAAGCTCCATAAAATAAACCAGACATACAGATGGGCCCCAGACAGTGGAGAAAAATTCATCACTGCACTAAAGTCACCTGATCTCACAAGTAAAATATCAAAATTTAAAGAAAACCCATACGAGATCACCAGAGATGGTGTAAACATGGCCATAGAGGATATAAATATGATCTTCCATGAGGCAGCTGTAAAAGCCGACCTTGTGAAACAGAAGAGGAAGCGTCACAAAAGACAAAATAAAAATAAGAAATGGTTTGACCACGAATGCAAAAATGCCAGAAAAGACCTGAGAAAAATATCAAACCAAAAGCATCACCAACCAAACAATCCGGACCTACGTACTAGATACAATGAAACCCTCAAAAGATATAAACACACCATTAGGAACAAAACACAAAACTATACCCACAAAATACTCGAAGAAATTGAAAACTCCACCAATCCAAAACAATTCTGGGAAATGTGGAATAACCTGAGTACAACACAATTGCAAGCATTACCAATCCAAGATGGAGACATCTGGAGAACACATTTTGAAAACCTCTACAAAGACATCCCAATAAACGAAACAAACCCAAGTCAACATCAGGTCACAGAAAAACTCCACACATTAGAAGCAACAATTAAAGACAACCAAAACCCTCTAGACTCCCCAATCACATGGAAAGAACTGGCCACAAAAACAAAATCTCTCCACCTAAAGAAAGCCTGTGGCCCAGACAACATCAAAAATGAAATGCTCAAGTTCAGCAATATGGAGATGCAGGGTGCGATACTCAAACTATTCAACATCATATTACGCTCAGGCTGTTTTCCCGATATCTGGTGCCAAGGACTAATCTCCCCCATATATAAAAGTGGAAACAAATCAGACCCAAATAACTACCGCGGCATCTGTGTCAACAGTTGTCTAGGGAAGTTATTCTGCAGTATTCTAAATAGTAGATTACTTGATTTTCTTAACAAACATAATATCCTCAGAAAAAACCAAATAGGCTTTCTTCCAAAACACCGCACAGCCGACCATATCTATACCCTTCACACCCTCATTGGAAAACATATACACCAAACAAAAAATGGGAAAATATTCGCCTGTTTCATCGACTTCAAGAAAGCCTTTGACTCTATATGGCACGAAGGGCTCTATTATAAACTTCTTCAGTGTGGAATAGGGGGCAAAGTCTATGACCTTATTAAATCAATGTATCTGAAAAACAAATGCGGGGTCAAAATTGGAGACAAACGCACCGATTTCTTCACCCAGAGAAGAGGCGTCCGGCAGGGCTGCAATTTGAGCCCGACCCTGTTCAACATATACATAAATGAATTAGCAGACATGCTGGAGCAAAGCGAGTCACCAGGTCTCCGTCTCCTGGATGGAGAAGTGAAATCCCTGTTCTATGCGGACGACCTGATTCTGCTGTCTCCCACAGAACAGGGATTACAGCAACAACTAGACCTACTTGACAAATACTGCCAAAATTGGGCTCTAACAGTAAATCTAAAGAAAACCAACATCATGATTTTTCAAAAAAGGCCCAGATGTCAGGAAAACAAATACCAGTTTACCCTCAGTGATACCACTATAGGACACACTATGAGCTACACCTACCTTGGTCTAACTATTACAGCATCAGGGAGCTTCAGCATAGCAGTGAATGCACTAAAAGAAAAAGCCCGAAGAGCCCTATATGCAATAAAAAGAAAATTCTACAACATCCAAATCCCAATCAAAATCTGGCTCAAAATATTTGACAGCATAATCCTGCCCATTGCACTGTACGGTAGTGAAGTATGGGGCCCGCTAAATCACCAAAGCTACACTAAATGGGAAAAACACACAATAGAAGCCCTACATGCAGAATTCTGCCGAAGCATCCTTCGCACCCAAAGAAAAACGCCAACAAATGCATGCAGAGCCGAACTAGGCAGATACCCACTGATAATAAACATCCAAAAACGAGCACTAAACTTCCTAAATCACCTCAAATCTAGCTCCCCAGACACCCTTCATTTCAAAGCCTTTCAGACCCAAGAGCTAAACCCAGAAAAGAGTCCCCTGAGTCAGCTGCTACTGAAACTAAGTACTCAGCCGGACCCTGACCAGCCCCAGACCAACACAGCCGTCCAAACACCAATCCGAGTGAACCAAATCATTAAAAAATGCAAAGAAACCTACCTGGAACATTGGAACAAAATAACCGAAAGCCAAAGCAGATTAGAATGTTACCGGGCCCTAAAAAGAGAATATAAACTGGCAGACTACCTCACGACCATCAGAGACACAAAACAGAGACAGACCCTCACCAGGTACAGACTAAGCGACCACCAACTGGAAATTGAAAAAGGCAGATACAAGAAATCCTGGCAGCCTAGAGAGAATAGAATATGCGATCAATGTCTGGCCGGCGAGGTTGAAACAGAAATGCATTTCCTCCTAAAATGCGAAAAATTCAACACATCAAGAAACATATTATTCAACAAGCTAAGCCAAACAACCCCAGATTTCAAGGAATTGGATGACCTGTCAAAATTGAGATTAGTCCTAGGAGAAGGAGACAGACCATACCTTGGGGCCAAATATGTAACAACATGTCACAACCTGAGGACTGTTTAAAATTAAGACTGTTTAAAATTAATATTGAACGTACCAAATGAAGTACAAAGACTGTTTAAAATTAATATTGTTTAAAAGTAATATTGTATGTACCCAACAAATGTCAAATCGATTGACACCTACAGAATGTGGAAAACTACCTTTTTGCTATGTAAGCTTTGGCAATATGGTTCTCTGTAAACTTTCATGCCAATAAAGCATTTGAATTGGAATTGGAATTGGAATTGGAGAGAGGGGGGACAGAGAGAGAGAGGGGGGGACAGAGAGAGAGAGAGGGGGGACAGAGAGAGAGAGGGGGGTCAGAGAGAGAGAGGGGGACAGAGAGAGGGAGGGGGACAGAGAGAGAGAGGGGGACAGAGAGAGGGGGGACAGACAGAGAGAGGGGGACAGACAGAGAGAGGGGGGACAGAGAGGGGGGACAGAGAGAGGGGGGGACAGAGAGAGGGGGAACAGAGAGAGAGAGGGGGGACAGTGAGAGAGGGGGGGACAGTGAGAGAGTGGGGGACAGAGAGAGGGGGGGACAGAGAGGGAGAGGGTCGACTGAGAGAGGGGCGACAGGGAGAGGGGGGACAGAGAGAAAGGGGGGACAGAGGGGGGGACAGAGAGAGAGAGGGGGGACAGAGAGAGAGGGGGACAGAGAGAGGGGGGGAGAGAGAGAGAGGGGGGGAACAGAGAGAGAGGGGGGACAGAGAGAGAGAGAGAGGGGGGGACAGAGAGAGAGGGGGGAGAGAGAGAGAGGGGGTGAACAGAGAGAGAGGGGGGACAGAGAGAGAGGGGGGACAGAGAGAGAGAGGGTGGACAGAGAGAGAGGGGGACAGAGAGAGAGGGGGGACAGAGAGAGAGGGGGGACAGAGAGAGAGGGGGACAGAGAGAGAGGGGGACAGAGAGAGAGGGGGGCAGAGAGAGAGAGGGGGGACAGAGAGATAGGGGGACAGAGAGAGGGGGGACAGAGAGAGGGGGGACAGAGAGAGGGGGGACAGAGAGAGAGAGGGGGGACAGAGAGAGAGAGGGGGGACAGAGAGAGAGAGGGGGGACAGAGAGGGGGGACAGAGAGAGAGAGGGGGACAGAGAGAGAGGGGGGACAGAGAGAGAGAGGGGAGAGAAAGAGAGAGGGGGACAGAGAGAGGGGACGACAGAGAGAGGGGGGACAGAGAGAATGGGGGGACAGAGAGAGAGGGGACAGAGAGAGAGAGAGGGGGACAGAGAGAGAGGGGGACAGAGAGAGAGAGGGGGGACAGAGAGGGGGGGACAGAGAGAGGGGGACAGAGAGAGCGAGAGGGGGGACAGAGAGAGAGAGAGGGGGGACAGAGAGAGAGAGAGGGGGACAGAGAGAGAGAGAGGGGGACAGAGAGGGGGGACAGAGAGGGGGACAGAGAGGGGGGACAGAGAGAGGGGGGGACAGAGAGCGAGAGGGTCGACTGAGAGAGGGGCGACAGGGAGAGGGGGACAGAGAGAAAGGGGGGACAGAGGGGGGGACAGAGAGAGAGAGGGGGGACAGAGAGAGAGGGGGACAGAGAGAGGGGGGAGAGAGAGAGAGGGGGGAACAGAGAGAGAGGGGGGGACAGAGAGAGAGAGGGGGACAGAGAGAGAGAGGGGGACAGAGAGAGAGGGGGACAGAGAGAGAGGGGGGAGAGAGAGAGAGGGGGTGAACAGAGAGAGAGGGGGGACAGAGAGAGAGGGGGGACAGAGAGAGAGAGGGTGGACAGAGAGAGAGGGGGACAGAGAGAGAGGGGGGACAGAGAGAGAGGGGGGACAGAGAGAGAGGGGGACAGAGAGAGAGGGGGACAGAGAGAGAGGGGGACAGAGAGATAGGGGGACAGAGAGAGGGGGGACAGAGAGAGAGAGGGGGGACAGAGAGAGAGAGGGGGGACAGAGAGGGGGGACAGAGAGAGAGAGGGGGACAGAGAGAGAGGGGGGGGACAGAGAGAGAGAGGGGGGACAGACAGAATGGGGGGACAGAGAGAGAGGGGGACAGAGAGAGAGAGAGGGGGACAGAGAGAGAGAGAGGGGGACAGAGAGAGAGAGGGGGGACAGAGAGGGGGGGACAGAGAGAGGGGGACAGAGAGAGAGAGAGGGGGGACAGAGAGAGAGAGAGGGGGTACAGAGAGAGAGAGGGGGGACAGAGAGGGGGACAGAGAGGGGGGACAGAGAGAGGGGGGGACAGAGAGCGAGAGGGTCGACTGAGAGAGGGGCGACAGGGAGAGGGGGACAGAGAGAAAGGGGGGACAGAGGGGGGGACAGAGAGAGAGAGGGGGGACAGAGAGAGAGGGGGACAGAGAGAGGGGGGGAGAGAGAGAGAGGGGGGGAACAGAGAGAGAGGGGGGGACAGAGAGAGAGAGAGAGGGGGACAGAGAGAGAGAGGGGGACAGAGAGAGAGGGGGACAGAGAGAGAGGGGGGAGAGAGAGAGAGGGGGTGAACAGAGAGAGAGGGGGGACAGAGAGAGAGAGGGTGGACAGAGAGAGAGAGGGTGGACAGAGAGAGAGGGGGACAGAGAGAGAGGGGGGACAGAGAGAGAGGGGGGACAGAGAGAGAGGGGGGACAGAGAGAGAGGGGGACAGAGAGAGAGGGGGGCAGAGAGAGAGGGGGGCAGAGAGAGAGAGGGGGGACAGAGAGATAGGGGGACAGAGAGAGGGGGGACAGAGAGAGAGGGGGGACAGAGAGAGAGAGGGGGGACAGAGAGAGAGAGGGGGGACAGAGAGAGAGAGGGGGGACAGAGAGAGAGAGGGGGGACAGAGAGGGGGGACAGAGAGAGACAGGGGGACAGAGAGAGAGGGGGGGGACAGAGAGAGAGAGGGGGGACAGAGAGAGAGAGGGGGGACAGAGAGAGAGAGGGGGGACAGAGAGAGAGGGGGAGACAGAGAGAGAGAGGGTCAGAGAGAGAGAGGGGGGACAGAGAGAGAGAGGGGGGACAGAGAGAGAGAGGGGGGACAGAGAGAGAGGGGGACAGAGAGAGAGAGGGTCAGAGAGAGAGAGGGGGGACAGAGAGAGAGGGGGGAGCAGAGAGAGAGAGGGGGGACAGAGAGAGAGAGGGGGGGACAGAGAGAGAGAGGGGGTCAGAGAGAGAGTGGGGGGACAGAGAGTGAGGGGGGAACAGAGGGAGAGAGAGGGGGGACAGAGAGAGAGAGAGGGGGACAAAGAGAGAGGGGGGACAGAGAGGGGGGGGACAGAGAGAGGGGGACAGAGAGAGAGAGAGGGGACAGAGAGAGAGAGAGGGGGGACAGAGAGAGAGAGAGGGGGACAGAGAGGGGGACAGAGAGAGAGAGAGAGGGGGGACAGAGAGAGAGAGGGGGGACAGAGAGGGAGACAGAGAGGGGGGACAGAGAGAGGGGGGGGACAGAGAGAGGGGGGTACAGAGAGAGGGGGGGACAGAGAGAGAGAGGGTCGACTGAGAGAGGGGCGACAGGGAGAGGGGGGCAGAGAGAAAGGGGGGACAGAGGGGGGGACAGAGAGAGAGGGGGGGACAGAGAGAGAGGGGGGGAGAGAGAGAGAGGGGGGGAACAGAGAGAGAGGGGGGACAGAGAGAGAGGGGGACAGAGAGAGAGAGGGTGGACAGAGAGAGAGGGGGACAGAGAGAGAGGGGGACAGAGAGAGAGGGGGGACAGAGAGAGAGGGGGGACAGAGAGAGAGGGGGGCAGAGAGAGAGAGGGGGGACAGAGAGAGAGGGGGACAGAGAGAGGGGGACAGAGAGAGAGAGGGGGGGACAGAGAGAGAGAGGGGGGACAGAGAGAGAGAGGGGGACAGAGAGAGAGGGGGGACAGAGAGAGAGAGGGGGGACAGAGAGAGAGAGGGGGGGCAGAGAGATAGAGGGGGGACAGAGAGAGAGAGGGGGGACAGAGAGAGAGAGGGGGGACAGAGAGAGAGAGGGGGGACAGGCACAAATATGCCCTGATTTCAGAAATCTGAATGACAACCAAAAACTCCCATTCCTACTGGCAGAGGAGAGAAGCTGTATAACACTGGCGGCACACTATGTTACAGCTTGCCATGAACAGAGGGACAACCAGTAAACTAAGAAAAGAATATATATAAACAATGCGAATGTTGTGGTAAACCACTGTATTGTATATTGCCACCTCTGGGTGGCGCTGTGTATGGAGGCATGCCTCAGCTGACTCCACCCACCACTGTGTGGGTTTCGTTCAGACTTGTTCAGTCACTCACGAAGAAGCATGGTCTCTTCTTAGCTAATAAAAGCCTTATTCATCTCTTCTTTCGACTCATCATCTCTTCTTCGACTCATCACCTTTTATGAAGTAATTGATAAGCGTATCAATTTTATTAGCTAAAAGTTAAATGGCGACACCTGAGGAGCAACAACAGCAACGGATACAGCAGACATTGCTGAGAGCCCTCAGACCACCACGCCTGGACCTCGACCCTCAAGATGTGGGTGCATCAGCCAAGTTTGAACACTGGCTGAGCTGCTTTGAATCCTTCCTCGCAATCTCACAGGTTACAGAGGAGGATCACAAACTGAAAATTTTGACCGCCCAGGTGAGCCATCAAGTATATATGCTAATCCGGGACTCTAATACGTACGTGGCGGCCCTCGAGCTACTAAAAGGGCAATATACGCGCCCAGTGAACACAATTTACGCCCGACACCTCTTGGGATCCCGCAGGCAGCAACCGGGAGAATCGGTAGGGGCATTTGCACGGGCGCTACTGGCACTCTGCAGAGACTGCGATTGTAAAGCGGTAACGGCTGTGGAGCACGCGCAGGGACTCGCCTGTGATGCCTTCGTCAGGGGCCTCCAGTCAGACCACACCCGGCAGAGACTGCTAGAAAGCAAGGAACCCGACCTGAAGACGGCCATTGCCCTTGCGCTCTCGTTAGAGGAGGCCCACCGAAACCTCGAGGCATACCCCCGTAACGGCGCCGAGACATGGCAATCGAAACCGTGGGACACGGGACCGCCGCCCCCGGCACCAACCGCTGCAGCGACCCAACCGAGACAGCAGCCTCCGGTAAGAACTGCTTCGATGCCCAGTAACCAGGCCCAAAAATGCTATTTCTGTGGCCAGTTAAAACATCCCAGAGCGCACTGCCCAGCTAAGACAGCTACCTGCTCGGGCTGCGGGAAGAAAGGCCATTACGCTAACGCCTGCAAGGGGAAGCCAGCCAGCAGCGCAGCGTGCGGGCCGTGGGAGCAGCCATCTTATCCGCCATTTTGTGTACCCCCGGCCGCATGGCATCCGCCGCCATCGTATCCAACGCACTCAACCGCCATTTCGTCACCGGAACCGACCACCGTCTCGGCGGATGACTATAGTGACTCACTAAGCCACATACTGGCCTCCGTGACGCTGGATCAAGGCCACCCTCACCATCTATCCAGCTCCATGATGGATATCGCGGTAAACGGCCGCGCCACCAGTTGCCTGATCGACAGCGGGAGCACAGAGAGTTTCGTCCACCCCGACACGGTACGTAGCCACTCCCTCACGATTCTGCCAACGCACCATCGCATTTCTATGGCGTCCAAGTCCCAGTCAATGGACATCAGCGGCTACTGTCACAGAAATCACAGAAACTCCACAGTGCAGATAGAGGCCATTTCGGCCCATCGAGCCTGCACCGACACATATCCCACCCGATCCCCGTAACCCCTACACCAACACATATCCCACCCTATCCCCGTAACCCCACGTATTTAATCCCCCTAACACTAAGGGTCAATTTATCATAGCCAATCAACCTAACCCGCACATCTTTGGACTGTGGGAGGAAACCGGAGCACCCGGAGGAAACCCACGCAAACACGGGGAGAATGTGCAAACTCCACACAGACAGTCGCCCGAGGCCGGATTCGAACCCGGGTCCCTGGCGCTGTGAGGCAACAGTGCTAACCACTATGCCACCGTGTGGTGACCCTGTCAGTAGGGGGCACTGAATATCAAAAATTTAAACTGCTAGTCCTGCCCCGTCTTTGCGCTGCCGTCCTGCTAGGGTTGGATTTTCAGTGCCACCTTAAGAGTGTCACACTAGCATACGGTGGACCCCTCCCCCCACTCACAGTCTGCAACCAACAACTTTTAAATCGCCCGCTGCAAACCACCTGCAGCCTTTCCACATTAAAAGTCCCCCCCCCTCCCCTGTTCGCTAACCTCACCCGCGACTGTAAACCCATCGCTACCAAAAGCAGGCGGTACAGTGCCGGGGACAGAGCTTTTATCAGCTCTGAGGTGGAGCGGCTCTTGAAGGAGGGCATTATCGAAGGTAGCACTAGCCCCTGGCGAGCCCAGGTTGTAGTCGTTAAAACCACTGCAAAACGCCGCATGGTAATCGACTACAGCCAAACCATAAACCGGTACACCCAGCTGGACGCGTACCCCCTCCCTCGCATATCTGATATGGTCAATCAGATTGCGCAATACAAAGTATTCTCCACCATCGACCTTAAGTCAGCGTACCACCAGCTGCCCATCCGCCATGAGGACCGCCAGTATACTGCCTTCGAGGCAAACGGCCGCCTCTACCACTTCCTTAGGGTCCCCTTCGGCGTCACCAACGGGGTTTCGGTCTTCCAAAGGGAGATGGACCGAATGGTTGACCAGAACGCGCTGCGGGCAACCTTCCCCTATTTGGATAACGTCACCATCTGCGGCCACGACCAGCAGGACCACGACGTTAATCTAGCAAATTTCCTCCGTACGGCCCAACGGCTGAACCTAACGTACAATAAGGAAAAATGTATGTTTCACACCAAGCGCCTGGCCATCCTCGGCTGCGTGGTGGAGAACGGAGTCATCGGGCCCGACCCCGACAGAATGCGCCCCCTAATGGAGCTACCCCTTCCCCACTGCCAAAAAGCACTGAAGAGATGCCTGGGGTTTTTCTCCTACTACGCCCAGTGGGTGCCCCTCTATGCAGACAAAGCCAGGCCCCTCATCAAAGCCACCTCCTTCCCCCTGACACCAGAGGCGTGTGCAGCCTTCACTCTTATCAAGAACGATATCGCGAAGGCCGCAATGCACGCGGTGGATGAGTCCATCCCCTTCCAAGTGGAGAGCGATGCCTCCGACTTCGCCCTAGCCGCGACCCTTAACCAGGCGGGCAGACCCGTGGCCTTTTTCTCAAGGACCCTCCAGGGCCCCGAGACGAGACACTCCTCCGTCGAAAAGGAGGCCCAGGCTATTGTAGAAGCGGTGCGTCACTGGAGGCATTACCTGGCCGGGAAACGATTTACCCTGCTCACTGACCAGCGTTCAGTAGCTTTTATGTTTAATAATAAGCAGAGGGGTAAAATCAAGAACGACAAGATCTTGAGGTGGAGAATCGAACTCTCCACCTACAATTATGATATCTTGTATCGGCCAGGGAAACTCAATGAGCCCCCAGATGCCCTATCACGTGGTACATGCGCCAACGCGCAGAGTGATAGGCTGCAGTCCCTCCACAATGACCTCTGCCACCCGGGGGTCACCAGGTTTTTCCATTTTATCAAATCCCGTAACCTGCCCTACTCCATTGAGGAGGTCAGGACCATGACCAAGAGCTGCCAAATCTGCGCCGAGTGCAAACCGCACTTCTATAGGCCGGACAGAGCAAGCCTGATCAAGGCCACCCGCCCCTTCGAACGCCTGAGCGTCGATTTTAAAGGGCCCCTCCCCTCCGCTGACCGCAATGTGTACTTCCTCAACATAGTTGATGAGTACTCCCGTTTCCCCTTTGCCATCCCTTGCCCAGACATGACCAGTACCACGGTCATCAAGTGTCTGAATGACATCTTCGCTCTGTTCGGGTTCCCCAGCTATATACATAGCGACAGGGGCTCATCGTTCATGAGCGACGAACTTCGGCAGTACCTGCTAACAAGAGGTATCGCCACGAGCAGGACCACCAGTTACAACCCCCGGGGGAACGGCCAGGTGGAAAGGGAGAACGCGACGGTTTGGAAGGCAGTCCTCTTAGCACTAAAATCTAAGGGCCTTCCGACCTCCCCGCTGGCAGGAGGTCCTCCCTGCAGCGCTTCACTCCATTCGGTCACTGCTTTGTACTGCCACTAATGCGACCCCTCATGAGAAAATGTTCGTTTTCCCCCGGAAGTCTACATCGGGAACCTCGCTACCGGCATGGTTGACTTCTCCTGGGCCCGTCCTACTGCGGAGGCACGTGAGGACGCATAAAACGGACCCCCTGGTCGAGCGGGTGCACCTCCTACACGCCAACCCCCAGTATGCCTGGGTGACATACCCAGACGGGCGGGAGGACACGGTCTCCATACGAGATCTCGCACCCTCGGGTACCCCTGAATTACCACCGTTATCCCCCTTACCACCGTTATCCCCCTTACCACTGTTATCCCCCACCACCCCTCCCAACCCAACCCCTGCAGACGGCATGCCAAAGCCCCAGGAATCTTCGCCAACCACCCAGACACCAGACCCGACGTCGGATGCTGCAACACCACCGCCGCCACCACGACGATCAGGACGTCAGACAAGGCCTCCTGATAGACTTAACTTGTAGTACCCTTCACCCCGCCGGACTTCACATTAAACAAGGGGTGAATGTGGTAAACCACTGTATTGTATATTGCCACCTCTGGGTGGCGCTGTGTATGGAGGCATGCCTCAGCTGACTCCACCCACCACTGTGTGGGTTTCGTTCAGACTTGTTCAGTCACTCACGAAGAAGCATGGTCTCTTCTTAGCTAATAAAAGCCTTATTCATCTCTTCTTTCGACTCATCATCTCTTCTTCGACTCATCACCTTTTATGAAGTAATTGATAAGCGTATCAAATGTATATTTATACACTCAGGGATATACCTGTTTATACACAGTATGAATAGAACTGCGTTTATGTGCTAAACCATAAAATTATTTTGATGCTTTGGCAACATAAGGTGTAACTTATCATGCCAATAAAGCGATTTAAATTGTGAATTGTGAATTGTGAGAGAGGGGACAGAGCGAGAGAGAGAGGGACAGAGAGAGAGAGAGGGGGGACAGAGAGAGAGAGAGAGGGGGGACAGAGAGAGAGAGAGAGAGAGGGGACAGAGAGAGAGAGGGGGGCAGAGAGAGAGAGAGAGAGGGGGGGACAGAGAGAGGGACAGAGAGAGAGAGAGAGAGGGGGGACAGAGAGAGAGAGAGAGAGAGGGGGGGACAGAGAGAGAGAGAGAGAGAGGGGGGACAGAGGGAGAAAGGGGGGGACAGAGAGAGAGGGGGGGACAGAGAGAGAGAGGGGGCACAGAGAGAGAGAGGGGGGGGACAGAGAGAGAGAGAGGGGGGACAGAGAGAGAGAGAGGGGGACAGAGAGAGGGGGACAGAGAGAGAGAGAGGGGGGACAGAGAGGACCTGAGGACTGTTTAAAATTAAGACTGTTTAAAATTAATATTGAACGTACCAAATGAAGTACAAAGACTGTTTAAAATTAATACTGTTTAAAAGTAATATTGTATGTACCCAACAAATGTCAAATCGATTGACACCTACAGAATGTTGGAAAACTGTACCTTTTTGCTATGTAAGCTTTGGCAATATGGTTCTCTGTAAACTTTCATGCCAATAAAGCATTTTAATTGGATAATTGGAATTGGAGAGGGGGGACAGAGAGAGAGAGAGGGGGGACAGAGAGAGAGAGACAGGGACAGAGAGACAGAGGGGGGGGGACAGAGAGAGAGAGAGGGGGGACAGAGAGAGAGAGGGGGACAGAGAGAGAGAGGGGGACAGAGAGAGGGGGACAGACAGAGAGGGGGGACAGACAGAGAGAGGGGGGGACAGAGAGGGGGGGACAGAGAGAGGGGGGGGACAGAGAGAGGGGGGACAGAGAGAGAGAGGGGGGACAGTGAGAGAGGGGGGGGAAAGTGAGAGAGTGGGGGACAGAGAGAGGGGGGGACAGAGAGAGAGAGGGTGGACAGAGAGAGAGAGGGGGGACAGAGAGAGAGGGGGGGAGAGTGAGAGAGGGGGGAACAGAGAGAGAGAGGGGGGGACAGAGAGAGAGGGGGACAGAGAGAGAGAGGGGGGGAGAGTGAGAGAGAGGGGGGAACAGAGAGAGAGGAGGGACAGAGAGAGAGGGGGACAGAGAGAGAGAGGGTGGACAGAGAGAGAGGGGGGAACAGAGAGAGAGGGGGGACAGAGAGAGAGGGGGGCAGAGAGAGAGGGGGACAGAGAGAGAGGGGGGCAGAGAGAGAGAGGGGGGACAGAGAGAGAGGGGGACAGAGAGAGGGGGGACAGAGAGAGAGAGGGGGGGACAGAGAGAGAGGGGGGGACAGAGAGAGAGAGGGGGACAGAGAGAGAGAGAGAGGGGACAGAGCGAGAGAGAGAGGGACAGAGAGAGAGAGAGAGGGGGGACAGAGAGAGAGAGAGGTGGGGACAGAGAGAGAGAGAGAGAGAGAGAGAGAGAGAGAGAGGGGGGACAGAGAGAGAGAGGGGGACAGAGAGAGAGAGAGAGAGGGGGGACAGAGAGAGAGAGAGAGAGGGGGGACAGAGAGTGAGAGGGGGCACAGAGAGAGAGAGAGGGGGGACAGAGAGAGAGAGAGGGGGGACAGAGAGAGAGAGGGGGGGACAGAGAGAGGGGGGACAGAGAGAGAGAGAGAGGGGGGACAGAGAGAGGGGGGACAGAGAGAGAGAGAGGGGGGACAGAGAGAGAGAGAGGGGGACAGAGAGACAGAGGGGGGACAGAGAGAGGGGGGACAGAGAGAGAGAGAGGGGGGCGGACAGAGAGAGAGGGGGAAAGAGAGAGGGGGCGACAGAGAGAGGGGGACAGAGAGAATGGGGGGACAGAGAGAGGGGGACTGAGAGAGGGGGACAGAGAGAGGGGGACAGAGAGGGGCGACAGAGAGGGGCGACAGAGAGAGAGAGGGGGGACAGAGAGAGAGAGGGGGACAGAGAGAGAGGGGGGGACAAAGAGAGAGGGGGGACAGAGGGGGGGGGGACAGAGAGAGGGGGACAGAGAGAGAGAGAGGGGGGACAGAGAGAGAGATGGGGGACAGAGAGAGAGATGGGGGACAGAGAGAGAGAGGGGGACAGAGAGAGAGAGAGGGGGACAGAGAGAGAGAGAGGGGGACAGAGAGAGAGAGAGAGGGGGACAGAGAGAGAGAGGGGGGACAGAGAGGGGGACAGAGAGGGGGGACAGAGAGAGGGGGGACAGAGAGAGGGGGGTACAGAGAGAGGGGGGGACAGAGAGAGAGAGGGTCGACTGAGAGAGGGGCGACAGGGAGAGGGGGGACAGAGAGTAAGGGGTGACAGAGAGGGGGGACAGAGAGAGAGAGGGGGGACAGAGAGAGAGGGGGGACAGAGAGAGAGAGGGGGGAGAGTGAGAGAGAGGGGGGAACAGAGAGAGAGGAGGGACAGAGAGAGAGGGGGACAGAGAGAGAGAGGGTGGACAGAGAGAGAGGGGGGAACAGAGAGAGAGGGGGGACAGAGAGAGAGGGGGACAGAGAGAGAGGGGGACAGAGAGAGAGGGGGGCAGAGAGAGAGAGGGGGGACAGAGAGAGAGGGGGACAGAGAGAGGGGGGACAGAGAGAGAGAGGGGGGACAGAGAGAGAGAGGGGGGACAGAGAGAGAGAGGGGGGACAGAGAGAGAGAGGGGGACAGAGAGAGAGAGAGAGAGAGGGGACAGAGCGAGAGAGAGAGGGACAGAGAGAGAGAGGGGGGACAGAGAGAGAGAGAGGGGGGGGACAGAGAGAGAGAGAGAGAGAGAGAGAGAGAGGGGACAGAGAGAGAGAGGGGGACAGAGAGAGAGAGAGAGAGGGGGGACAGAGAGAGAGAGAGAGAGAGAGAGGGGGGACAGAGAGTGAGAGGGGGCACAGAGAGAGAGAGAGGGGGGACAGAGAGAGAGAGAGGGGGGACAGAGAGAGAGAGGGGGGGACAGAGAGAGGGGGACAGAGAGAGAGAGAGAGGGGGGACAGAGAGAGGGGGGACAGAGAGAGAGAGAGGGGGGACAGAGAGAGAGAGAGGGGGACAGAGAGACAGAGGGGGGACAGAGAGAGAGAGAGGGGGGACAGAGAGAGGGGGGACAGAGAAAGGGGGACAGAGAGAGAGAGGGGGACAGAGAGAGGGGGGACAGACAGAGAGAGACAGAGAGGGGGACGGAGAGGGGGGGAGAGAGAGGGGGGACAGAGAGAGAGAGAGGGGGGACAGTGAGAGAGGGGGGGACAGTGAGAGAGTGGGGGACAGAGAGAGAGAGGGGGGACAGAGACAGAGAGGGGGGCAGAGAGAGAGGGGGACAGAGAGAGAGGGGGACAGAGAGAGAGAGGGGGGACAGAGAGGGGGGACAGAGAGAGAGAGGGGGGGACCAAGAGAGAGGGGAGACAGAGAGAGAGAAGGGAGACAGAGAGAGAGAGGGGAGAGAAAGAGAGAGAGGGGGGGGACAGAGAGAGAGGGGGGACAGAGAGAGGGGGGACAGAGAGAATGGGGGGACAGAGAGAGAGGGGGACAGAAAGGGGCGACACAGAGAGAGAGGGGGACAGAGAGAGAGAGGGGGACAGAGAGAGAGAGAGGGGGACAAAGAGAGAGGGGGGACAGAGAGGGGGGGACAGAGAGAGAGAGAGGGGGGACAGAGAGAGAGAGAGGGGGGACAGAGAGAGAGAGAGGGGGACAGAGAGAGAGGGGGACAGAGAGAGAGGGGGACAGAGAGAGAGGGGGACAGAGAGAGAGAGAGGGGGACAGAGAGAGGGGGGACAGAGAGAGAGAGGGGGGACAGAGAGGGAGACAGAGAGGGGGGACAGAGAGAGGGGGGGACAGAGAGAGGGGGGTACAGAGAGAGGGGGGGACAGAGAGAGAGAGGGTCGACTGAGAGAGGGGCGACAGGGAGAGGGGGGGCAGAGAGAAAGGGGGGACAGAGGGGGGGACAGAGAGAGAGAGGGGGGACAGAGAGAGAGAGGGGGACAGAGAGAGAGGGGGGAGAGTGAGAGAGAGGGTGGACAGAGAGAGAGGGGGAGAGAGAGAGAGGGGGGACAGAGAGAGAGGGGGGACAGAGAGAGAGGGGGACAGAGAGAGAGGGGGACAGAGAGAGAGGGGGGCAGAGAGAGAGAGGGGGACAGAGAGAGAGGGGGACAGAGAGAGAGAGGGGGGACAGAGAGAGAGAGGGGGGACAGAGAGAGAGAGGGGGGACAGAGAGAGAGGGGGGACAGAGAGAGAGGGGGACAGAGAGAGAGGGGGGACAGAGAGAGAGGGGGGGCCAGAGAGAGAGAGGGGGGGGCAGAGAGAGAGAGGGGGGACAGAGAGAGAGAGGGGGGACAGAGAGAGAGAGGGGGGACAGAGAGAGAGGGGGAGACAGAGAGAGAGGGGGACAGAGAGAGAGGGGGTCAGAGAGAGAGAGAGGGGGGACAGAGAGAGAGGGGGGACAGAGAGAGAGGGGGACAGAGAGAGAGAGGGTCAGAGAGAGAGAGGGGGGGACAGAGAGAGAGGGGGAACAGAGAGAGAGAGGGTCAGAGAGAGAGAGGGGGGACAGAGAGAGAGGGGGGAGCAGAGAGAGAGAAGGGGGACAGAGAGAGAGAGGTGGGACAGAGAGAGAGGGGGGAGAGAGAGAGAGGGGGACAGAGAGAGAGAGGGTGGACACAGAGAGAGGGTGACAGAGAGAGAGGGGGGACAGAGAGAGAGGGGGGACAGAGAGAGAGGGGGACAGAGAGAGAGGGGGAGAGAGAGAGAGGGGGGCAGAGAGAGAGAGGGGGGACAGAGAGAGAGGGGGCAGAGAGAGGGGGGACAGAGAGAGAGAGGGGGGACAGAGAGAGAGAGGGGGACAGAGAGAGAGGGGGGACAGAGAGAGAGAGGGGGACAGAGAGAGAGAGAGGGACAGAGCGAGAGAGAGAGGGACAGAGAGAGAGGGGGGACAGAGAGAGAGAGAGAGGGGGGACAGAGAGAGAGAGAGAGAGAGAGGGGACAGAGAGAGAGAGGGGGACAGAGAGAGAGAGAGAGAGGGGGGACAGAGAGAGAGAGAGAGAGGGGGGACAGAGGGAGAAAGGGGGGACAGAGAGAGAGAGGGGGCACAGAGAGAGAGAGAGGGGGGACAGAGAGAGAGAGAGGGGGGACAGAGAGAGAGAGGGGGAGAGAGAGGGGGGGACAGAGAGAGAGAGGGGGGACAGAGAGAGGGGGGACAGAGAGAGAGAGAGGGGGACAGAGAGAGAGAGAGGGGGACAGAGAGACAGAGGGGGGGACAGAGAGAGAGAGAGGGGGGACAGAGAGAGAGAGGGGGACAGAGAGAGAGAGGGGGACAGAGAGAGGGAGTGGGGCAGAGAGAGAGAGGGGGACAGAGAGAGGGGGGACAGACAGAGAGAGGGGGACAGACAGAGAGAGGGGGGACAGAGAGGGGGGACAGAGAGAGGGGGGGGACAGAGAGAGGGGGGACAGAGAGAGAGAGGGGGGACAGTGAGAGAGAGGGGGGACAGTGAGAGAGGGGGGGACAGTGAGAGAGTGGGGGACAGAGAGAGAGAGGGGGGACAGAGACAGAGAGGGGGGACAGAGAGAGAGGGGGACAGAGAGATGGGGACAGAGAGAGAGAGAGGGGGACAGAGAGAGAGAGGGGGCAGAGCGAGAGAGGGGGGACAGAGAGGGGGACAGAGAGAGAGGGGGACAGAGAGAGAGGGGGGAGAGAGATAGAGGGGGTGAACAGAGAGAGAGGGGGGACAGAGAGAGAGGGGGGACAGAGAGAGAGAGGGTGGACAGAGAGAGAGGGGGACAGAGAGAGAGGGGGGACAGAGAGAGAGGGGGGACAGAGAGAGAGGGGGACAGAGAGAGAGGGGGACAGAGAGAGAGGGGGGCAGAGAGAGAGAGGGGGGACAGAGAGATAGGGGGACAGAGAGAGGGGGGACAGAGAGAGAGAGGGGGGACAGAGAGAGAGAGGGGGACAGAGAGAGAGAGGGGGGACAGAGAGAGAGAGGGGGACAGAGAGGTGGGACAGAGAGAGAGAGGGGGACAGAGAGAGAGGGGGGGACAGAGAGAGAGAGGGGGGACAGAGAGAGAGAGGGGGGACAGAGAGAGAGAGGGGGGACAGAGAGAGAGGGGGAGACAGAGAGAGAGGGGGACAGAGAGAGAGGGGGTCAGAGAGAGAGAGAGGGGGGACAAAGAGAGAGGGGGGAACAGAGAGAGAGAGGGGGGACAGAGAGAGAGGGGGGACAGAGAGAGAGGGGGGGGACAGAGAGAGAGAGGGGGGACAGAGAGAGAGAGGGGGGACAGAGAGAGAGGGGGACAGAGAGAGAGAGGGTCAGAGAGAGAGATGGGGGACAGAGAGAGAGGGGGGAACAGAGAGAGAGAGGGTCAGAGAGAGAGAGGGGGGCAGAGAGAGAGAGAGGGGGACAGAGAGAGAGAGGGGGTCAGAGAGAGAGTGGGGGACAGAGAGTGAGGGGGAACAGAGAGAGAGAGGGGGACAGAGAGAGAGAGAGGGGGACAAAGAGAGAGGGGGGACAGAGAGGGGGGGGACAGAGAGAGGGGGACAGAGAGAGAGAGAGGGGGGACAGAGAGAGAGAGAGGGGGGACAGAGAGAGAGAGAGGGGGACAGAGAGAGAGAGAGGGGGACAGAGAGAGAGAGAGGGGGACAGAGAGAGAGAGGGGGGACAGAGAGAGAGAGGGGGGACAGAGAGGGAGACAGAGAGGGGGGACAGAGAGAGGGGGGGACAGAGAGAGGGGGGTACAGAGAGAGGGGGGGACAGAGAGAGAGAGGGTCGACTGAGAGAGGGGCGACAGGGAGAGGGGGGGCAGAGAGAAAGGGGGGACAGAGGGGGGGACAGAGAGAGAGAGGGGGGACAGAGAGAGAGGGGGACAGAGAGAGGGGGGGAGAGAGAGAGAGGGGGGGAACAGAGAGAGGGGGGGAGAGAGAGAGAGGGGGGAACAGAGAGAGAGGGGGGACAGAGAGAGAGGGGGACAGAGAGAGAGAGGGTGGACAGAGAGAGAGGGGGACAGAGAGAGAGGGGGGACAGAGAGAGAGGGGGACAGAGAGAGAGGGGGGCAGAGAGAGAGAGGGGGGGACAGAGAGAGAGGGGGACAGAGAGAGGGGGACAGAGAGAGTAGAAAGACTGTTTAAAATTAATATTGTTTAAAAGTAATATTGTATATACCCAACAAATGTCAAATCGATTGACACCTACAGAATGTTGGAAAACTGTACCTTTTTGCTATGTAAGCTTTGGCAATATGGTTCTCTGTAAACTTTCATGCCAATAAAGCATTTGAACTGAACTGAACTGAACTGAGAGAGAGGGGGACAGAGAGAGAGAGGGGGGACAGAGAGAGAGGGGGGACAGAGAGAGAGAGGGGACAGAGAGAGAGGGGGGACAGAGAGAGAGAGGGGGGACAGAGAGAGAGAGGGGGGGCAGAGAGAGAGAGGGGGGACAGAGAGAGAGAGGGGGGACAGAGAGAGAGAGGGGGGACAGAGAGAGAGAGGGGGGACAGGCACAAATATGCCCTGATTTCAGAAATCTGAATGACAACCAAAAACTCCCATTCCAACTGGGAGAGGAGAGAAGCTGTATAACACTGGCGGCACACTATGTTACAGCTTGCATGAACAGAGGGACAACCAGTAAACTAAGAAAAGAATATATATAAACAATGCGAATGTATATTTATACACTCAGGGATATACCTGTTTATACACTATGAATAGAACTGCGTTTATGTGCTAAACCATAAAATTATTTTGATGCTTTGGCAACATAAGATGTAACTTATCATGCCAATAAAGCGATTTGAATTGTGAATTGTGAGAGAGGGGACAGAGCGAGAGAGAGAGGGACAGAGAGAGAGAGGGGGGGGACAGAGAGAGAGAGAGAGGGGGGACAGAGAGAGAGAGAGAGGGGACAGAGAGAGAGAGGGGGACAGAGAGAGAGAGAGAGAGAGGGGGGAGAGAGAGAGAGAGAGAGAGAGGGGGGACAGAGGGAGAAAGGGGGGGACAGAGAGAGAGAGAGAGGGGGGACAGAGAGAGAGAGGGGGCACAGAGAAATCGGAACAACCTTGATCGTGAAATAAATAAAAGCGGTAGGGAGGTAGTGCAACTCTGCCGAGCCTTAGGCCTGTACATAGTTAACGGTAGGTTCAGAGGGGACTCCCTAGGGAGACTCACATACTCCTCAACTCTTGGGTCTAGTGTGGTGGACTATACAATCACTGACCTGGACCCCTGCGATATCAACTCATTCACTGTCAGGCAGCAATCCCCCCTCTCAGACCATAACCAAATAAATATGTACCTTAAACTTTCTGCCCAAACTACAGACACAAAAAAGGAACCCAGTAAGCTCCATAAAATAAACAGACATACAGATGGGCCCCAGACAGTGGAGAAAAATTCATCACAGCACTAAAGTCACCTGATCTCACAAGTAAAATATCAAAATTTAAAGAAAACCCATACGAGACCACCAGAGATGGTGTAAACATGGCCATAGAGGATATAAATATGATCTTCCATGAGGCAGCTGTAAAAGCCGACCTTGTGAAACAGAAGAGGAAGCGTCACAAAAGACAAAATAAAAATAAGAAATGGTTTGACCACGAATGCAAAAATGCCAGAAAAGACCTGAGAAAAATATCAAACCAAAAGCATCACCAACCAAACAATCCGGACCTACGTACTAGATACAATGAAACCCTCGAAAGATATAAACACACCATTAGAAACAAAACACAAAACTATACCCACAAAATACTCGAAGAAATTGAAAACTCCACCAATCCAAAACAATTCTGGGAAATGTGGAATAACCTGAGTACAACACAATTGCAAGCATTACCAATCCAAGATGGAGACATCTGGAGAACACATTTTGAAAACCTCTACAAAGACATCCCAATAAACGAAACAAACCCAAGTCAACATCAGGTCACAGAAAAACTCCACACATTAGAAGCAACAATTAAAGACAACCAAAACCCTCTAGACTCCCCAATCACATGGAAAGAACTGGCCACAAAAACAAAATCTCTCCACCTAAAGAAAGCCTGTGGCCCAGACAACATCAAAAATGAAATGCTCAAGTTCAGCAATATGGAGATGCAGGGTGCGATACTCAAACTATTCAACATCATATTACGCTCAGGCTGTTTTCCCGATATCTGGTGCCAAGGACTAATCTCCCCCATATATAAAAGTGGAAACAAATCAGACCCAAATAACTACCGCGGCATCTGTGTCAACAGTTGTCTAGGGAAGTTATTCTGCAGTATTCTAAATAGTAGATTACTTGATTTTCTTAACAAACATAATATCCTCAGAAAAAACCAAATAGGCTTTCTTCCAAAACACCGCACAGCCGACCATATCTATACCCTTCACACCCTCATTGGAAAACATATACACCAAACAAAAAATGGGAAAATATTCGCCTGTTTCATCGACTTCAAGAAAGCCTTTGACTCTATATGGCACGAAGGGCTCTATTATAAACTTCTTCAGTGTGGAATAGGGGGCAAAGTCTATGACCTTATTAAATCAATGTATCTGAAAAACAAATGCGGGGTCAAAATTGGAGACAAACGCACCGATTTCTTCACCCAGAGAAGAGGCGTCCGCAGGGCTGCAATTTGAGCCCGACCCTGTTCAACATATACATAAATGAATTAGCAGACATGCTGGAGCAAAGCGAGTCACCAGGTCTCCGTCTCCTGGATGGAGAAGTGAAATCCCTGTTCTATGCGGACGACCTGATTCTGCTGTCTCCCACAGAACAGGGATTACAGCAACAACTAGACCTACTTGACAAATACTGCCAAAATTGGGCTCTAACAGTAAATCTAAAGAAAACCAACATCATGATTTTTCAAAAAAGGCCCAGATGTCAGGAAAACAAATACCAGTTTACCCTCAGTGATACCACTATAGGACACACTATGAGCTACACCTACCTTGGTCTAACTATTACAGCATCAGGGAGCTTCAGCATAGCAGTGAATGCACTAAAAGAAAAAGCCCGAAGAGCCCTATATGCAATAAAAAGAAAATTCTACAACATCCAAATCCCAATCAAAATCTGGCTCAAAATATTTGACAGCATAATCCTGCCCATTGCACTGTACGGTAGTGAAGTATGGGGCCCGCTAAATCACCAAAGCTACACTAAATGGGAAAAACACACAATAGAAGCCCTACATGCAGAATTCTGCCGAAGCATCCTTCGCACCCAAAGAAAAACGCCAACAAATGCATGCAGAGCCGAACTAGGCAGATACCCACTGATAATAAACATCCAAAAACGAGCACTAAACTTCCTAAATCACCTCAAATCTAGCTCCCCAGACACCCTTCATTTCAAAGCCTTTCAGACCCAAGAGCTAAACCCAGAAAAGAGTCCCCTGAGTCAGCTGCTACTGAAACTAAGTACTCAGCCGGACCCTGACCAGCCCCAGACCAACACAGCCGTCCAAACACCAATCCGAGTGAACCAAATCATTAAAAAATGCAAAGAAACCTACCTGGAACATTGGAACAAAATAACCGAAAGCCAAAGCAGATTAGAATGTTACCGGCCCTAAAAAGAGAATATAAACTGGCAGACTACCTCACGACCATCAGAGACACAAAACAGAGACAGACCCTCACCAGGTACAGACTAAGCGACCACCAACTGGAAATTGAAAAAGGCAGATACAAGAAATCCTGGCAGCCTAGAGAGAATAGAATATGCGATCAATGTCTGGCCGGCGAGGTTGAAACAGAAATGCATTTCCTCCTAAAATGCGAAAAATTCAACACATCAAGAAACATATTATTCAACAAGCTAAGCCAAACAACCCCAGATTTCAAGGAATTGGATGACCTGTCAAAATTGAGATTAGTCCTAGGAGAAGGAGACAGACCATACCTTGGGGCCAAATATGTAACAACATGTCACAACCTGAGGACTGTTTAAAATTAAGACTGTTTAAAATTAATATTGAACGTACCAAATGAAGTACAAAGACTGTTTAAAATTAATATTGTTTAAAAGTAATATTGTATGTACCCAACAAATGTC
>NW_028226487.1:0-12500 GCF_052327205.1 Somniosus microcephalus
CTTATCGGGGATAACTTCGGGAAGGAAAGTCCGATCCGGGCGGGGTGAACTGCTACTGAACGGGGTGGGGGGGCCGCACAGACCAGTAGCGGGCTTGTGCAGCTGCCGCTTGGCCCGGCCGAGGTACAGCCGTTGGCTGGAGACCGCTTTCCGACTGCTGAGCCGGAGCCGCGGGGGCCCACCTTGACGCGCCGGCTGTCCTAGCAAGCCAGGGGCAAGGGGCATCCAGTGGTACCGGAACGGAGTCGGTCCGACACCGGGAAGCCGGGTGCCCGTCGCTCCGAATCGAGCCCGGTGTTTTCGTGCGTGTAACAGGGCGGGCGTTTGGACCCGGTTGTCCGGGAGCGGGTCCGCAACGGCGGGAGGTTGCCTGAGTTTGGCCGGCCGGCAGTCGAACGCCTTTGGCTCCGGACTCCCGTGTCCGATTTCGGTCAGGGAGGGCTCATTGGAAAGCCCCGGCGCTGGCGCACACTATATTATCGGACTGGATCCCGGCAAGTTCGGGAAAGTGTCGGCGACCCGTACCGGCTGCCGCCCCGTCGGTCAGCGGCAGCTTATCGGGGATAACTTCGGGAAGGAAAGTCCGATCCGGGCGGGGTCAACTGCCACTGAACGGGGTGGCGGGCCCGCACAGACCAGTACCTGGCTTGTGTAGCTGCCCCTTTCCCCGGCCGAGGTGCAGCTGTTGGCTGGAGACCGCTTTCCGACTGCTGAGCCGGAGTCGCGGGGGCGCACCTTGACGCACCGGCTGTCCTAGCAAGCCAGGGGCAAGGGGCATCCAGTGGTACCGGAAGGGTGTCGGTCCGACACCGGGAAGCCGGGTGCCCGTCGCTCCGAATCGAGCCCGGTGTTTTCGTGCGTGTAACGGGGCGGCCGTTTGGACCCGGGTGTCCGGGAGCGGGTCCGCAACGGCGGGAGGTTGCCTGAGTTTGGCCGGCCGGCAGTCGAACGCCTTTCGCTCCGGACTCCCTTGTCCGATTTCGGCCAGGGAGGGCTCGTTGGAAAGCCCCGGCGTTGGCGCACACTATATTATCGGACTGGATCCCGGCAAGCTCGGGAAAGTGTCGCCGACCCGTACCGGCTGCCACCCCGTCGGTCAGCGGCAGCGTATCGGGGACAACTTCGGGAAGGAAAGTCCGATCCGGGCGGGGTCAACTGCCACCGAACGGAGTGGCGGGCCCGCACAGAGCAGTACCTGTCTTGTGTAGCTGCCCCTTTCCCCGGCCGAGGTACAGCCGTTGGCTGGAGACCGCTTTCCGACTGCTGAGCCGGAGCCGCGGGGGCCCACCTTGAGGCGCCGGCTGTCCTAGCAAGCCAGGGGCAAGGGGCATCCAGTGGTTCCGGAACGGAGTCGGTCCGACACCGGGAAGCCGGGTGCCCGTCGCTCCGAATGGAGCCCGGTGTTTTCGTGCGTGTAACAAGGCGGGCGTTTGGACACGGTTGTCCGGGAGCGGGTCCGCAACGGCGGGAGGATGCCTGAGTTTGGCCGGCCGGCAGTCGAACGCCTTTGCCTCCGGACTTCCGTGTCCGATTTCGGCCAGGGAGGGCTCGTTGGAAGGCCCCGGCACTGGCGCACACTATATTATCGGCCTGGACCCCGGCAAGTTCGGGAAAGTGTCGCAGTCCCGTAGCGGCTGCCGCCCCGCCGGTCAGCGGCAGCTTATCGGGGATAACTTCGGGATGGAAAGTCCGATGCGGTCGGGGTCAACTGACGCTGAACGGGGTGGCGGGGCCGCACAGACCAGTAGTGGGCATGTGTAGCTGCCTCTTGGCCCGGCCGAGGTACAGCCGTTGGCTGGAGACCGCTTTCCGACTGCTGAGCCGGAGCCGCGGTGGCCCACCTTGACGCGCCGGCTGTCCTAGCAAGCCAGGGGCAAGGGGCATCCAAGGGTACCGGAACGGAGTCGGTCCGACACCGGGAAGCCGGGTGCCCGTCGCTCCGAATCGAGGCAGGTGTTTTCGTGCGTGTAACAAGGCGGGCGTTTGGACCCGGTTGTCCTGGAGCGGGTCCGCAACGACGGGAGATTGCCTGTGTTTGGCCGGCCGGCAGTCGAACGCCTATCGCTCTGGACTCCCGTGTCCGATTTCGGTCAGGGAGGGCTCGTGGGAAAGCCGCGGCGCTGGCGCACACTATATTATCGGCCTGGACCCCGGCAAGTTCGGCAAAGTGTCGCCATCCCGCAGCGGCTGACGGGCCGCCGGTCAGCGGCAGCTTATCGGGCATAACTTCGGGAGGGAAAGTCCGATCCGGTCCGCATCAACGGCAGCCGAACGGGGTGGCGGGCCCGCACAGACCAGTGCCTGGCTTGTGTAGCTGCCCCTTTCCCCGGCCGAGGTACAGCCGTTGGCTGGAGACCACTTTCCGACCACTGAGACGGCGGGGCGGGGGGCGGCCTGCACGCGCCGGCTGCCAGAGCAAGCCAGGGGCAAGGGGCATCCAACGGTATCTGAACGGAGTCGGTCCGACACCGGGAAGCCGGGTGCCCGTCGCTCCGAATCGAGCCTGGGGTGTACGTGCGTTTAACAAGGCGGGCGTTTGGACCCGGTTGCCCGGCACCAGTCGAACGCCTGTCGCTCCCGACTCCCGTGTCCGATTTCGTTCGGGGATGGCTCGTTGGAAAGCCCCGGCTCCGGCGCACACTATATTGCCGAAGTGGCCCCGGGCGAGTTCGGGAAAGTGTCGCCGTCCCGCAGCGGCTGACGGGCCGTCGGTCAGCGGCAGCTTATCGGGGATAACGTCGGGAAGGAAAGTCCGATCCGGTCGGGGACAACGGCAGCTGAACGGGGTGGCGGGGCCGCACAGAGCAGTACCTCGCTTGTGTAGCTGCCTCTTTCCGCGGCCGAGGTACAGCCGTTGGCTGGAGACCGCTTTCCGACCACTGAGACGGCGGGGCAGGGGGCGGCCTGCACGCGCCGGCTGCCAGAGCAAGCCAGGGGCAAGGGGCATCCAACGGTATCTGAACGGAGTCGGTCCGACACCGAGAAGCCGGGTGCCCGTCGCTCCGAAGCGAGACCGGGGTTTTTCGTGTGTAACGTGGCGGGCCTTTGGACCCGGTTGGCCGGGCGGCAGTGGAACACACACAGACACTCGCATACACTGAGAGAGACAGAGAGAAGATAGAGATACACAGAGTGAGAAAGACAAAGTCAACTCAGTAACTGAAATGTGAAAACTGACAACTGGGAAACCAAAAGTCAGAGTGGCAAATGATGAACCAAGGTGGCAACTGATTAACTGAAAACTTGTCATTCACATTTGGGACGGAATTCAGGATGGGAATGTATTCGGCCGCCTTACCGGGGCTTGGGGTGCTGCTTTCCCGCTTGTGGAACCGAGTTGGGGTCGTCAAATGGCCTGGTGCATTGTTTGAAACATTGGTTAATGAGTTGTCAAGGTCGGAAATCATAGAACATAAGAGCAGCTCATTAACTGAAATTTTGAACAGCGACAACTGGTTAACCAAAAGCCAGAGCGACAAATGATTAACCAAGGAGGCAACTCATTAACTGAAATTTTGAACATCGACAACTGGTTAACCAAAAGCCAGAGCGACAAATGAATAACCAAGGAGGCAACTCATTAACTGAATTTCGAACATCGACAACTGGTGAACCAAATGTCAGAGCGACAAATGATTAACCAAGGAGGCAACTCATTAACTGAATTTCGAACATCGACAACTGGTTAACCAAGAGTCAGAGCGACAAATGATTAACCAAGGAGGCAACTCATTAACTGAATTTCGAACATCGACAACTGGTTAACCAAAAGACACAGGGACAAATGAGTAACCAAAGGGCCAACTCATTAACTGAAATTTCAAAGAGGCAACTCATTAACTGAATTTCGAACATCGACAACTGGTTAACCAAATGTCAGAGCGACAAATGAGTAACCAAGCAGGCAACTGATTAACTGAAAACTTGTCATTCACATTTGGGACGGAATTCCGGATGGGAATGTATTCGGCCCCCTTACCGGGCCTTGGGGTGCTGCTTTCCCGCTTGTGGAACCGAGTTGGGGTCGTCAAATGGCCTGGTGCATTGTTTGAAACACTGGTTAATGAGTTGTCAAGGTCGGAAATCATAGAACATAAGAGCAGCTCATTAACTGAAATTTTGAACATCGACAACTGGTTAACCAAAAGCCAGAGCGACAAATGATTAACCAAGGAGGCAACTCATTAACTGAATTTCGAACATCGACAACTGGATAACCAAAAGACACAGGGACAAATGAGTAACCAAAGGGCCAACTCATTAACTGAAATTTCAAAGAGGCAACTCATTAACTGAAATTTTGAACATCGACAACTGGTTAACCAAAAGCCAGAGCGACAAATGATTAACCAAGGAGGCAACTGATTAACTGAATTTCGAACATCGACAACTGGTGAACCAAATGTCAGAGCGACAAATGATTAACCAAGGAGGCAACTCATTAACTGAATTTCGAACATCGACAACTGGGTAACCAAGAGTCAGAGCGACAAATGATTAACCAAGGAGGCAACTCATTAACTGAATTTCGATCATCGACAACTGGGTAACCAAAAGACACAGGGACAAATGAGTAACCAAAGGGCCAACTCATTAACTGAAATTTCAAAGAGGCTACTCATTAACTGAAATTTGAACATCGACAACTGGTTAACCAAATGTCAGAGCGACAAATGAGTAACCAAGCAGGCAACTGATTAACTGAAAACTTGTCATTCACAGTTGGGACGGAATTCACGATGGGAATGTATTCGGCCCCCTTACCGGGCCTTGGGGTGCTGCTTTCCCGCTTGTGGAACCGAGTTGGGGTCGTCAAATGGCCTGGTGCATTGTTTGAAACACTGGTTAATGAGTTGTCAAGGTCGGAAATCATAGAACATAAGAGCAGCTCATTAACTGAAATTTTGAACATCGACAACTGGTTAACCAAGAGTCAGAGCGACAAATGATTAACCAAGGAGGCAACTCATTAACTGAAATTCGAACATCGACAACTAGTTAACCAAGTGTCAGAGCGACAAATGATTAACCAAGGAGGCAACTCATTAACTGAATTTCGAACATCGACAACTGGTAAACCAAAAGACACAGGGACAAATGAGTAACCAAAGGGCCAACTCATTAACTGAAATTTCAAAGAGGCAACTCATTAACTGAAATTTTGAACATCGACAACTGGTTAACCAAAAGCCAGAGCGACAAATGATTAACCAAGGAGGCAACTCATTAACTGAATTTCGAACATCGACAACTGGTTAACCAAATGTCAGAGCGACAAATGATTAACCAAGGAGGCAACTCATTAACTGAATTTCGAACATCGACAACTGGTTAACCAAGAGTCAGAGCGACAAATGATTAACCAAGGAGGCAACTCATTAACTGAATTTCGAACATCGACAACTGGTTAACCAAAAGACACAGGGACAAATGAGTAACCAAAGGGCCAACTCATTAACTGAAATTTCAAAGAGGCAACTCATTAACTGAAATTTGAACATCGACAACTGGTTAACCAAATGTCAGAGCGACAAATGATTAACCAAGCAGGCAACTGAATAACTGAAAACTTGTCATTCACATTTGGGACGGAATTCCAGATGGGAGTGTATTCGGCCCCCTTACCGGGGCTTGGGGTGCTGCTTTCCCGCTTGTGGAACCGAGTTGGGGTCGTCAAATGGCCTGGTGCATTGTTTGAAACACTGGTTAATGAGTTGTCAAGGTCGGAAATCATAGAACATAAGAGCAACTCATTAACTGAATTTCGAACATCGACAACTGGTTAACCAAGAGTCAGAGCGACAAATGATTAACCAAGGAGGCAACTCATTAACTGAATTTCGAACATCGACAACTGGGTAACCAAAAGACACAGGGACAAATGAGTAACCAAAGGGCCAACTCATTCACTGAAATTTCAAAGAGGCAACTCATTAACTGAAATTTGAACATCGACAACTGGTTAACCAAATGTCAGAGCGACAAATGAGTAACCAAGCAGGCAACTGATTAACTGAAAACTTGTCATTCACATTTGGGACGGAATTCCGGATGGGAGTGTATTCGGCCCCCTTACCGGACCTTGGGGTGCTGCTTTCCCGCTTGTGGAACCGAGTTGGGGTCGTCAAATGGCCTGGTGCATTGTTTGAAACATTGGTTAATGAGTTGTCAAGGTAGGAAATCATAGAACATAAGAGCAGCTCATTAACTGAAATTTTGAACATCGACAACTGGTTAACCAAAAGCCAGAGCGACAAATGATTAACCAAGGAGGCAACTAATTAACTGAATTTCGAACATCGACAACTGGTTAACCAAGTGTCAGAGCGACAAATGATTAACCAAGGAGGCAACTCATTAACTGAAATTTGAACATCGACAACTGGTTAACCAAAACTCAGAGCGACAAATGAGTAACCAAGGAGGCAACTCATTAACTGAATTTCGAACATCGACAACTGGTTAACCAAGTGTCAGAGCGACAAATGATTAACCAAGGAGGCAACTCATCAACTGAATTTCGAACATCGACAACTGGTTAACCAAAAGTCAGAGCGACAAATGATTAACCAAGGAGGCAACTCATTAACTGAATTTCGAACATCGACAACTGGTTAACCAAGAGTCAGAGCGACAAATGATTAACCAAGGAGGCAACTCATTAACTGAATTTCGAACATCGACAACTGGTTAACAAAATGTCAGAGCGACAAATGATTAACCAAGGAGGCAACTCAGTAACTGAATTTCGAACATCGACAACTGGTTAACAAAATGTCAGAGCGACAAATGATTAACCAAGGAGGCAACTCATTAACTGAAATTTGAACATCGACAACTGGTTAACCAAAACTCAGAGCGACAAATGAGTAACCAAGGAGGCAACTCATTAACTGAATTTCGAACATCGACAACTGGTTAACCAAGTGTCAGAGCGACAAATGATTAACCAAGGAGGCAACTCATTAACTGAATTTCGAACATCGACAACTGGTTAACCAAAAGTCAGAGCGACAAATGATTAACCAAGGAGGCAACTCAGTAACTGAATTTCGAACATCGACAACTGGTTAACCAAGAGTCAGAGCGACAAATGATTAACCAAGGAGGCAACTCATTAACTGAATTTCGAACATCGACAACTGGTTAACAAAATGTCAGAGCGACAAATGATTAACCAAGGAGGCAACTTAGTAACTGAATTTCGAACATCGACAACTGGTTAACCAAGAGTCAGAGCGACAAATGATTAACCAAGGAGGCAACTCAGTAACTGAATTTCGAACATCGACAACTGGTTAACCAAAAGACACAGGGACAAATGAGTAAACAAAGGGCCAACTCATTAACTGAAATTCCAAAGAGGCAACTCATTAACTGAAATTTGAACATCGGCAACTGGTTAACCAAATGTCAGAGCGACAAATGATTAACCAAGGAGGCAACTCATTAACTGAAATTTTAAAATTGACAACTGGATAACCAAAAGTGGGAACTCATGTTTCGGACGGGCTTACATACGGCAGGCTGACGCCCGGCAGAGGCCCGGGCTTCGCCTCCCTGGCGTAAGCGACCGTCTCCGAATCGATTAAAGGCGTAAAATCGGAGTTCAGAGCGGGAAATTTTTTTCCCGAAAACGGCCGGAAAAAAAAAATGTCTCCTTTTCCGCCGAGCATGGTGGCATTCGAACGGGCACGGGAAGCCGCGTCTAACGGTGTAAAAACGGCTTGGCTCCGACGCGGGAGTGCGGAGATATGGCCGTTCAAAGTTGTACTGGAAGTCCGGAAGGAGAAAAATTTGACTGCCTGTAGCCGAAAAAAGTTCCGGCGGTCGGTCACAAAAGTCAAATCCGTCCCGCTGATTTGACACTTGTCATTTCTGGCAGGGGGGATTGGCGGGGTACCTGGAGAATGGTAGGAGGTGGTTTTTCGAGACTTTGTCTGTTTTCCAGATTACTGTCTAGGGCCTCCAGGTCTGCAGAGACCGACCCGGGCTGCCGTCCAACCGACTTTTAACCCTTTTTGGGTGGAAATTTATTTCCATTTTTAACCAATTTTCGGGTTTTTGGTCGGGCTTAAAAACGGCAGCCTGACGCCCGGCAGAGGCCGGGGCTTCGGCTCCCTTGCGTAAGGGACCGTATACGAAACGATTAAAGCCGAAAAATCCGAGTTCAGAGCGGGAAATTTTTTTCCAGAAATCGGCCGAAAAATACAAATTTTCTCCTTTTCCGCCGAGCAGGGCGGCATTCGAACGGGCACGGGAAGCCGCGTCTAACGGTGTAAGAACGGCTTGGCTCCGACGCGGGAGTGCGGAGATATGGCCGTTCAAAGTTGTACTGGAAGTACAGAAGGGAAAAGATTTGACCGCCTTTTGCGGGCCTCGGGTGATGCTTCCCGGCCTGGGAAAGTGAGTTGCTCCCGGCAAATTGACATGTGCCATTTATGATTTCGAGACATCATTAACCAAAACACGGAAGTCCGATGGGAAAAGATTCGGGCCCTTTAAGCGGGCCTCCGGTGATGCTTTCCGGCTTGGGAAAGTGAATTGCTCCCGCCAAATTGACATGTGCATTTAACGATTTCGAGACATGATTAACCAAAACGCGGAAGTCCGATGAGAAAAGATTCGGCCGCTTCACGCGGGCCTCGGGTGATGCTTTCCGGCTTGGGAAAGTGATTTGCTACCGCCAAATTGACATGTGTCATTTCTGGCAAGTGTCTCCGAACATAGTTTATGAGTTGGAGTTCGGGAACTCATTAACCAAGACGGAAGTCCCGATGAAGAAAAAAAAAAGGCCCATTTGCGGCGATTTGGGTGCTCCTGGTCGGATACAGGTGGCCGTTTGACCCGCTGATTTGACACTTGTCATTTCTGGCAGGGGGGATTGGCGGGGTACCTGGAGAATGGTAGGAGGTGGTTTTTCGAGACTTGGTCTGTTTTCCAGATTACTGTCTAGGGCCTCCAGGTCTGCAGAGACCGACCCGGGCTGCCGTCCAACCGACTTTTAACCCTTTTTGGGTGGAAATTTATTTCCATTTTTAACCAATTTTCGGGTTTTTGGTCGGGCTTAAAAAACGGCAGCCTGACGCCTGGCAGAGGCCGGGGCTTCGGCTCCCCTTGCGTAAGGGACCGTATTCGACCCGATTAAGCCCCGAAAATGGATCCAAATGTCGGCCGACCAAGTAAGCTTGCTGGGGAGAGAGACTAAGTGCCGGGCTGGGCACCTCATTAACCAGTGAAAAGTTTTGGCTGCTGGAGAGACTAAGTCCCAGCCTGGGCACATCATTAACCATAAATGAAAAAGGCGAGGCCGAGTCTGGTGCATGGCTAACTGATTAACCAAATTGGCAAGGCCCGGGCTGAAAGTGAATGAGCGACCCGTGGCCAGGGGGCTGGAATGCGGGAGAGAATCCAACCCCCAAAATATGGAAGTCCGATGAGAAAATATTCGGCCGCCTTTTGCGGGCCTCGGGTGTTGCTTCCCGGCCTGGGAAAGTGAGTTGCTCCCGGCAAATTGACATGTGCATTTTTTGATTTCGAGACATGATTAACCAAATCACGGAAGTCCGGTGAGAAAAGATTCGGCCGCTTCACGCCGGCCTCGGGTGATGCTTTCCGGCTTGGGAAAGTGAGTTGCTACCGCCAAATTGACATGTGTCATTTCTGGCAAGTGTCTCAGGACATAGTTTATGAGTTGCAGCTTGGGAAATCATTAACCTAGTCGGAAGTCCCGATGAAGAAAAAAAAAAGTGCCATTTGCGGCGATTTGGGTGCTCCTGGTCGGATAGAGGTGGCCGTTTGACCCGCTGATTTGACACTTGTCATTTCTGGCAGGGGGGGTTGGCGGGGTGCCCGGAGATTTTCGGGAACACGATTTTCAGAACAAAATTCACTCAGCGGGAGCACTTTGAAAATGCCCGAAAAGTGTTACTTTGCTAAAAGGCTCATTTTATCAATATAGAGACCTTTCAAAGAGTATTGGAAAGTCATATTAAAATGGTTTTGTGGCTTTTATGACTTAATGACAAAAAACTCTAAGTGTGAATCTGAAATCGTAGACAGACAGCAGAAACATATAAATAATTCCAGCGTCTAAGTTTCATTTGCTGTCTGTCACACAGGTGCCTCTGAACCGGTCAGGGCCTGTGACCCCACTGAGCTTGTGTTTTATGGCTTATGCACACGCAGTGTTTGCACCAAGTTCCCCTGTGTTGTGCGCTCAGTGGGCCCGTCCAAGACAGCAGAAACAAGACGTACATGCCAGCGTCTTTAAAGTTTCATTTGTTGTCTTGTCACACAGGTGCCTCTGAACGGGTCAGGGCCTGTGACCCCACTGAGTTGTTTACTGGGGCTAATGCACAAGCAGTGTTTTGTCAGATCCCACTGTGTTGTGCGCTCAGTGGGTCCGTCTAAAATGACAAGACAGCAGAAACATTCCAGCGAGTTCCATTTGTTGTCTTGTCACACAGGTGCCTCTGAACGGGTCAGGGCCTGTGAGCCCACTGAGTTGTTTACTGGGGCTAATGCACAAGCAGTGTTTTGTCAGATTCCACTGTGTTGTGCGCTCAGTGGGTCCGTCTAAAATGACAAGACAGCAGAAACATTCCAGCGAGTTTCATTTGTTGTCTTGTCACACAGGTGCCTCTGAACGGGTCAGGGCCTGTGACCCCACTGAGTTGTTTACTGGGGCTAACGCACAAGCAGTGTTTGTCAGAGAGTTCCACTGTGTTGTGCGCTCAGTGGGTCCGTCTAAAATGACAAGACAGCAGAAACATTCCAGCGAGTTCCATTTGTTGTCTTGTCACACAGGTGCCTCTGAGCGGGTCAGGGCCTGTGACCCCATTGAGCTTTGTGAGCAACGTATGCACACGCAGTGTTTGCAACGAGATTCCCCTGTGTCGTGCGCTCAGTGGGCCCGTACGACCGATTTGGTGACTCGCGTCCGTAGTGGGAGTCCCCGGGTCGGCCCAGTATAGAGAGAGGCTGGTGTTCAGGCTATTTCAGGGTTTCCTCTCGTTTCTGTCGCTGGTGACAAGACGGGCATGCACACGGCGAGTCAGAGAGAGGGTGTCGGCGCAGCTCCCGGTGTTTTCTTCCTTGGCCGCGCCCTTCTCTTTGTCCTTGAAACTCTTTCGCGTGAGTCCGAGACGTCCTGTGATTCTCAGTGGTCCTATTCAGGCAGCGGAGCGGGTGTCCGCGTCTTGTGCACGAAATCTTGTGTGCTCAGTGCGTCCCGTTCTGCTAGCTGAAGACGCTATTTCTCTGGCAAATTTCAGCAAAGAAACGCGCACGCAGACAGACACACGCACGCGTGGTGTAGGTTGTTGTTGTGTGAGTGGTTTTTCTTGCCTTGACGGTTACCGGTTGCAAACACAATTAAGTTGAACCCGGCACCAACCTCTCTGTGGTGGGGAGGCCATGTGCCCAGCAAGACAAAGCGATTGTTGGTGGTGGTGGTGGTGATGGTGGTGGTGGCTAATAAAGAAAGGTCGTATTTCGCTAGCTTTACCCCGAGCGTGTTCTCGCGACTTGGTTGGTCTTCCGTCCTGACGGTGGTTCCGCGCGCGTGCGCGAGCTCAGCCTGATGCAAAAACACCAAAAAACCCTTCTGTGCCTCACACAAAGTGGTGTGCTAATGGTCCGAGTTGTGTCGTTTGCATCGTATTGGACGGTCGGCCTGGTCGCGAGCCCGGCAAGGTGGGCTTTCGTTGTGTCGGCTTTTTTTGTACTGTTACACACGCACACACACCAGCAGGAGAGCTTCCCGGGGTTTGCTTCTTGCATCTGCCCGGAGCCATGGTCGGCCGCGTCCGGCGCCTCTTGCGCGGGCGAGAGGTTACATTCCAAACAAAAACTCGCCGAACTCGCACGAACAGGCAAAACAGTCGCACCGGTCCGGGATAGCAAACGAGTTTAGATCGGTCAGAGAGCCCGAGTTGGAGGAGTTGGGGTGGAATTTGAACGGTGCACCGAGAAGGTGATGTGTGTGTGTGCGCACGGCAGTTGGTTTCGGTCGGCTTGAGACAGGGACGGCCCTGGCACGCTTGGGTGGTTCTTCGTTCAGCATGGACTTTTGCGGTTCAATGACAGGCAGAGAAAAAAAGAGAAGATGGCGAGATGGGGAGGTGTCCTGGCTTGACTTTGATGCAACAAAAAGCCTGGCCCTCTTTGCTTTTCTAATTCTGCTGCCTACTGACGCCTCCGCCTCATGTCTTTGCTGTTCGTTGGCTTCCCCCTGTGTGACCTTGGCCTGCGGCCCTTCTTTCGACTTCCGTCTCTTCCAGTCTCGTGCATCATCTCTTATCTTGTGCCGAGCCTATCTCTCAACCTCTCTCTCTCTCTCACACGCAAGCTCTGCTGCTCCCCTCTTCTCGTCCGGATCGGACAACAATGGACTTTGCCACCGTCTTGCAAGCATTAACACCGCAGTCGAATTGAAGGGAGCTTCTGCGGGCTCGCGTGCTGCCTGGCGGCTCGTCGTCGGGACCTCGGCGAACGGC
>NW_028226487.1:17500-30000 GCF_052327205.1 Somniosus microcephalus
TGCCTCTTGGCCCGGCCGAGGTACAGCCGTTGGCTGGAGACCGCTTTCCGACTGCTGAGCCGGTGCCGCGGGGATCCACCTTGACGCGCCGGCTGTACTAGCAAGCCAGGGGCAAGGGGCATCCAGTGGTACCGGAACGGAGTCGGTCCGACACCGGGAAGCCGGGTGCCCGTCTCTCCGAATCGAGCCCGGTGTTTTCGTGCGTGTAACTGGGCGGGCGTTTGGACCCGGTTGTCAGGGAGCCTGTCCGCAACGGCGGGAGGTTGCCTGAGTTTGGCCGGCCGGCAGTCGAACGCCTTTCGCTCCGGAATCCCGTGTCCGATTTCGGTCAGGGAGGGCTCGTTGGAAAGCCCCGGCGCTCGCGCACACTATATTGTCGGACTGGATCCCGGCAAGTTCGGGAAAGTGTCGCCGACCCGTACCGGCTGCCGCCCCGTCGGTCAGCGGCAGCTTATCGGGGATAACTTCGGGACGGAAAGTCCGATCAGGTCGGGGTGAACTGACGCTGAACGGGGTGGCGGGGCCGCACAGACCAGTACCTGGCTTGTGTAGCTGCCCCTTTCCCCGGCCGAGGTACAGCCGTTGGCTGGAGACCGCTTTCCGACTGCTGAGCCGGAGCCGCGGTGGCCCACCTTGACGCGCCGGCTGTCCTAGCAAGCCAGGGGCAAGGGGCATCCAAGGGTACCGGAACGGAGTCGGTCCAACACCGGGAAGGCGGGTGCCCGTCGCTCCGAATCGAGCCCGGGGTTTTCGTGCGTGTAACGGGGCGGCCGTTTGGACCCGGGTGTCCGGGAGCGGGTCCGCAACGGCGGGAGGTTGCCTGAGTTTGGCCGGCCGGCAGTCGAACGCCTTTGGCTCCGGACTCCCGTGTCCGATTTCGGTCAGGGAGGGCTCGTTGGAAAGCCCCGACGCTGGCGCATACTATATTATCGGCCTGGACCCCGGCAACTTCGGGAAAGTGTCGCAGTCCCGTAGCGGCTGCCGCCCCGTCGGTCAGCGGCAGCTTATCGGGGATAACTTCGGGAAGGAAAGTCCGATCCGGGCGGGGTGAACTGCTACTGAACGGGGTGGGGGGGCCGCACAGACCAGTAGCGGGCTTGTGCAGCTGCCGCTTGGCCCGGCCGAGGTACAGCCGTTGGCTGGAGACCGCTTTCCGACTGCTGAGCCGGAGCCGCGGGGGCCCACCTTGACGCGCCGGCTGTCCTAGCAAGCCAGGGGCAAGGGGCATCCAGTGGTACCGGAACGGAGTCGGTCCGACACCGGGAAGCCGGGTGCCCGTCGCTCCGAATCGAGCCCGGTGTTTTCGTGCGTGTAACAGGGCGGGCGTTTGGACCCGGTTGTCCGGGAGCGGGTCCGCAACGGCGGGAGGTTGCCTGAGTTTGGCCGGCCGGCAGTCGAACGCCTTTGGCTCCGGACTCCCGTGTCCGATTTCGGTCAGGGAGGGCTCATTGGAAAGCCCCGGCGCTGGCGCACACTATATTATCGGACTGGATCCCGGCAAGTTCGGGAAAGTGTCGGCGACCCGTACCGGCTGCCGCCCCGTCGGTCAGCGGCAGCTTATCGGGGATAACTTCGGGAAGGAAAGTCCGATCCGGGCGGGGTCAACTGCCACTGAACGGGGTGGCGGGCCCGCACAGACCAGTACCTGGCTTGTGTAGCTGCCCCTTTCCCCGGCCGAGGTGCAGCTGTTGGCTGGAGACCGCTTTCCGACTGCTGAGCCGGAGTCGCGGGGGCGCACCTTGACGCACCGGCTGTCCTAGCAAGCCAGGGGCAAGGGGCATCCAGTGGTACCGGAAGGGTGTCGGTCCGACACCGGGAAGCCGGGTGCCCGTCGCTCCGAATCGAGCCCGGTGTTTTCGTGCGTGTAACGGGGCGGCCGTTTGGACCCGGGTGTCCGGGAGCGGGTCCGCAACGGCGGGAGGTTGCCTGAGTTTGGCCGGCCGGCAGTCGAACGCCTTTCGCTCCGGACTCCCTTGTCCGATTTCGGCCAGGGAGGGCTCGTTGGAAAGCCCCGGCGTTGGCGCACACTATATTATCGGACTGGATCCCGGCAAGCTCGGGAAAGTGTCGCCGACCCGTACCGGCTGCCACCCCGTCGGTCAGCGGCAGCGTATCGGGGACAACTTCGGGAAGGAAAGTCCGATCCGGGCGGGGTCAACTGCCACCGAACGGAGTGGCGGGCCCGCACAGAGCAGTACCTGTCTTGTGTAGCTGCCCCTTTCCCCGGCCGAGGTACAGCCGTTGGCTGGAGACCGCTTTCCGACTGCTGAGCCGGAGCCGCGGGGGCCCACCTTGAGGCGCCGGCTGTCCTAGCAAGCCAGGGGCAAGGGGCATCCAGTGGTTCCGGAACGGAGTCGGTCCGACACCGGGAAGCCGGGTGCCCGTCGCTCCGAATGGAGCCCGGTGTTTTCGTGCGTGTAACAAGGCGGGCGTTTGGACACGGTTGTCCGGGAGCGGGTCCGCAACGGCGGGAGGATGCCTGAGTTTGGCCGGCCGGCAGTCGAACGCCTTTGCCTCCGGACTTCCGTGTCCGATTTCGGCCAGGGAGGGCTCGTTGGAAGGCCCCGGCACTGGCGCACACTATATTATCGGCCTGGACCCCGGCAAGTTCGGGAAAGTGTCGCAGTCCCGTAGCGGCTGCCGCCCCGCCGGTCAGCGGCAGCTTATCGGGGATAACTTCGGGATGGAAAGTCCGATGCGGTCGGGGTCAACTGACGCTGAACGGGGTGGCGGGGCCGCACAGACCAGTAGTGGGCATGTGTAGCTGCCTCTTGGCCCGGCCGAGGTACAGCCGTTGGCTGGAGACCGCTTTCCGACTGCTGAGCCGGAGCCGCGGTGGCCCACCTTGACGCGCCGGCTGTCCTAGCAAGCCAGGGGCAAGGGGCATCCAAGGGTACCGGAACGGAGTCGGTCCGACACCGGGAAGCCGGGTGCCCGTCGCTCCGAATCGAGGCAGGTGTTTTCGTGCGTGTAACAAGGCGGGCGTTTGGACCCGGTTGTCCTGGAGCGGGTCCGCAACGACGGGAGATTGCCTGTGTTTGGCCGGCCGGCAGTCGAACGCCTATCGCTCTGGACTCCCGTGTCCGATTTCGGTCAGGGAGGGCTCGTGGGAAAGCCGCGGCGCTGGCGCACACTATATTATCGGCCTGGACCCCGGCAAGTTCGGCAAAGTGTCGCCATCCCGCAGCGGCTGACGGGCCGCCGGTCAGCGGCAGCTTATCGGGCATAACTTCGGGAGGGAAAGTCCGATCCGGTCCGCATCAACGGCAGCCGAACGGGGTGGCGGGCCCGCACAGACCAGTGCCTGGCTTGTGTAGCTGCCCCTTTCCCCGGCCGAGGTACAGCCGTTGGCTGGAGACCACTTTCCGACCACTGAGACGGCGGGGCGGGGGGCGGCCTGCACGCGCCGGCTGCCAGAGCAAGCCAGGGGCAAGGGGCATCCAACGGTATCTGAACGGAGTCGGTCCGACACCGGGAAGCCGGGTGCCCGTCGCTCCGAATCGAGCCTGGGGTGTACGTGCGTTTAACAAGGCGGGCGTTTGGACCCGGTTGCCCGGCACCAGTCGAACGCCTGTCGCTCCCGACTCCCGTGTCCGATTTCGTTCGGGGATGGCTCGTTGGAAAGCCCCGGCTCCGGCGCACACTATATTGCCGAAGTGGCCCCGGGCGAGTTCGGGAAAGTGTCGCCGTCCCGCAGCGGCTGACGGGCCGTCGGTCAGCGGCAGCTTATCGGGGATAACGTCGGGAAGGAAAGTCCGATCCGGTCGGGGACAACGGCAGCTGAACGGGGTGGCGGGGCCGCACAGAGCAGTACCTCGCTTGTGTAGCTGCCTCTTTCCGCGGCCGAGGTACAGCCGTTGGCTGGAGACCGCTTTCCGACCACTGAGACGGCGGGGCAGGGGGCGGCCTGCACGCGCCGGCTGCCAGAGCAAGCCAGGGGCAAGGGGCATCCAACGGTATCTGAACGGAGTCGGTCCGACACCGAGAAGCCGGGTGCCCGTCGCTCCGAAGCGAGACCGGGGTTTTTCGTGTGTAACGTGGCGGGCCTTTGGACCCGGTTGGCCGGGCGGCAGTGGAACACACACAGACACTCGCATACACTGAGAGAGACAGAGAGAAGATAGAGATACACAGAGTGAGAAAGACAAAGTCAACTCAGTAACTGAAATGTGAAAACTGACAACTGGGAAACCAAAAGTCAGAGTGGCAAATGATGAACCAAGGTGGCAACTGATTAACTGAAAACTTGTCATTCACATTTGGGACGGAATTCAGGATGGGAATGTATTCGGCCGCCTTACCGGGGCTTGGGGTGCTGCTTTCCCGCTTGTGGAACCGAGTTGGGGTCGTCAAATGGCCTGGTGCATTGTTTGAAACATTGGTTAATGAGTTGTCAAGGTCGGAAATCATAGAACATAAGAGCAGCTCATTAACTGAAATTTTGAACAGCGACAACTGGTTAACCAAAAGTCAGAGCGACAAATGATTAACCAAGGAGGCAACTCAATAACTGAATTTCGAACATCGACAACTGGTTAACCAAAAGCCAGAGCGACAAATGATTAACCAAGGAGGCAACTCATTAACTGAAATTTTGAACATCGACAACTGGTTAACCAAAAGCCAGAGCGACAAATGAATAACCAAGGAGGCAACTCATTAACTGAATTTCGAACATCGACAACTGGTGAACCAAATGTCAGAGCGACAAATGATTAACCAAGGAGGCAACTCATTAACTGAATTTCGAACATCGACAACTGGTTAACCAAGAGTCAGAGCGACAAATGATTAACCAAGGAGGCAACTCATTAACTGAATTTCGAACATCGACAACTGGTTAACCAAAAGACACAGGGACAAATGAGTAACCAAAGGGCCAACTCATTAACTGAAATTTCAAAGAGGCAACTCATTAACTGAATTTCGAACATCGACAACTGGTTAACCAAATGTCAGAGCGACAAATGAGTAACCAAGCAGGCAACTGATTAACTGAAAACTTGTCATTCACATTTGGGACGGAATTCCGGATGGGAATGTATTCGGCCCCCTTACCGGGCCTTGGGGTGCTGCTTTCCCGCTTGTGGAACCGAGTTGGGGTCGTCAAATGGCCTGGTGCATTGTTTGAAACACTGGTTAATGAGTTGTCAAGGTCGGAAATCATAGAACATAAGAGCAGCTCATTAACTGAAATTTTGAACATCGACAACTGGTTAACCAAAAGCCAGAGCGACAAATGATTAACCAAGGAGGCAACTCATTAACTGAATTTCGAACATCGACAACTGGATAACCAAAAGACACAGGGACAAATGAGTAACCAAAGGGCCAACTCATTAACTGAAATTTCAAAGAGGCAACTCATTAACTGAAATTTTGAACATCGACAACTGGTTAACCAAAAGCCAGAGCGACAAATGATTAACCAAGGAGGCAACTCATTAACTGAATTTCGAACATCGACAACTGGTGAACCAAATGTCAGAGCGACAAATGATTAACCAAGGAGGCAACTCATTAACTGAATTTCGAACATCGACAACTGGGTAACCAAGAGTCAGAGCGACAAATGATTAACCAAGGAGGCAACTCATTAACTGAATTTCGATCATCGACAACTGGGTAACCAAAAGACACAGGGACAAATGAGTAACCAAAGGGCCAACTCATTAACTGAAATTTCAAAGAGGCTACTCATTAACTGAAATTTGAACATCGACAACTGGTTAACCAAATGTCAGAGCGACAAATGAGTAACCAAGCAGGCAACTGATTAACTGAAAACTTGTCATTCACAGTTGGGACGGAATTCACGATGGGAATGTATTCGGCCCCCTTACCGGGCCTTGGGGTGCTGCTTTCCCGCTTGTGGAACCGAGTTGGGGTCGTCAAATGGCCTGGTGCATTGTTTGAAACACTGGTTAATGAGTTGTCAAGGTCGGAAATCATAGAACATAAGAGCAGCTCATTAACTGAAATTTTGAACATCGACAACTGGTTAACCAAGAGTCAGAGCGACAAATGATTAACCAAGGAGGCAACTCATTAACTGAAATTCGAACATCGACAACTAGTTAACCAAGTGTCAGAGCGACAAATGATTAACCAAGGAGGCAACTCATTAACTGAATTTCGAACATCGACAACTGGTAAACCAAAAGACACAGGGACAAATGAGTAACCAAAGGGCCAACTCATTAACTGAAATTTCAAAGAGGCAACTCATTAACTGAAATTTTGAACATCGACAACTGGTTAACCAAAAGCCAGAGCGACAAATGATTAACCAAGGAGGCAACTCATTAACTGAATTTCGAACATCGACAACTGGTTAACCAAATGTCAGAGCGAAAAATGATTAACCAAGGAGGCAACTCATTAACTGAATTTCGAACATCGACAACTGGTTAACCAAGAGTCAGAGCGACAAATGATTAACCAAGGAGGCAACTCATTAACTGAATTTCGAACATCGACAACTGGTTAACCAAAAGTCAGAGCGACAAATGATTAACCAAGGAGGCAACTCAGTAACTGAATTTCGAACATCGACAACTGGTTAACCAAGAGTCAGAGCGACAAATGATTAACCAAGGAGGCAACTCATTAACTGAATTTCGAACATCGACAACTGGTTAACAAAATGTCAGAGCGACAAATGATTAACCAAGGAGGCAACTTAGTAACTGAATTTCGAACATCGACAACTGGTTAACCAAGAGTCAGAGCGACAAATGATTAACCAAGGAGGCAACTCAGTAACTGAATTTCGAACATCGACAACTGGTTAACCAAAAGACACAGGGACAAATGAGTAAACAAAGGGCCAACTCATTAACTGAAATTCCAAAGAGGCAACTCATTAACTGAAATTTGAACATCGACAACTGGTTAACCAAATGTCAGAGCGACAAATGATTAACCAAGCAGGCAACTGAATAACTGAAAACTTGTCATTCACATTTGGGACGGAATTCCAGATGGGAGTGTATTCGGCCCCCTTACCGGGGCTTGGGGTGCTGCTTTCCCGCTTGTGGAACCGAGTTGGGGTCGTCAAATGGCCTGGTGCATTGTTTGAAACACTGGTTAATGAGTTGTCAAGGTCGGAAATCATAGAACATAAGAGCAACTCATTAACTGAATTTCGAACATCGACAACTGGTTAACCAAGAGTCAGAGCGACAAATGATTAACCAAGGAGGCAACTCATTAACTGAATTTCGAACATCGACAACTGGGTAACCAAAAGACACAGGGACAAATGAGTAACCAAAGGGCCAACTCATTCACTGAAATTTCAAAGAGGCAACTCATTAACTGAAATTTGAACATCGACAACTGGTTAACCAAATGTCAGAGCGACAAATGAGTAACCAAGCAGGCAACTGATTAACTGAAAACTTGTCATTCACATTTGGGACGGAATTCCGGATGGGAGTGTATTCGGCCCCCTTACCGGACCTTGGGGTGCTGCTTTCCCGCTTGTGGAACCGAGTTGGGGTCGTCAAATGGCCTGGTGCATTGTTTGAAACACTGGTTAATGAGTTGTCAAGGTAGGAAATCATAGAACATAAGAGCAGCTCATTAACTGAAATTTTGAACATCGACAACTGGTTAACCAAAAGCCAGAGCGACAAATGATTAACCAAGGAGGCAACTCATTAACTGAAATTTGAACATCGACAACTGGTTAACCAAAACTCAGAGCGACAAATGAGTAACCAAGGAGGCAACTCATTAACTGAATTTCGAACATCGACAACTGGTTAACAAAATGTCAGAGCGACAAATGATTAACCAAGGAGGCAACTCATTAACTGAATTTCGAACATCGACAACTGGTTAACCAAAAGTCAGAGCGACAAATGATTAACCAAGGAGGCAACTCATTAACTGAATTTCGAACATCGACAACTGGTTAACCAAGAGTCAGAGCGACAAATGATTAACCAAGGAGGCAACTCATTAACTGAATTTCGAACATCGACAACTGGTTAACAAAATGTCAGAGCGACAAATGATTAACCAAGGAGGCAACTCAGTAACTGAATTTCGAACATCGACAACTGGTTAACAAAATGTCAGAGCGACAAATGATTAACCAAGGAGGCAACTCATTAACTGAAATTTGAACATCGACAACTGGTTAACCAAAACTCAGAGCGACAAATGAGTAACCAAGGAGGCAACTCATTAACTGAATTTCGAACATCGACAACTGGTTAACCAAGTGTCAGAGCGACAAATGATTAACCAAGGAGGCAACTCATTAACTGAATTTCGAACATCGACAACTGGTTAACCAAAAGTCAGAGCGACAAATGATTAACCAAGGAGGCAACTCAGTAACTGAATTTCGAACATCGACAACTGGTTAACCAAGAGTCAGAGCGACAAATGATTAACCAAGGAGGCAACTCATTAACTGAATTTCGAACATCGACAACTGGTTAACAAAATGTCAGAGCGACAAATGATTAACCAAGGAGGCAACTTAGTAACTGAATTTCGAACATCGACAACTGGTTAACCAAGAGTCAGAGCGACAAATGATTAACCAAGGAGGCAACTCAGTAACTGAATTTCGAACATCGACAACTGGTTAACCAAAAGACACAGGGACAAATGAGTAAACAAAGGGCCAACTCATTAACTGAAATTCCAAAGAGGCAACTCATTAACTGAAATTTGAACATCGGCAACTGGTTAACCAAATGTCAGAGCGACAAATGATTAACCAAGGAGGCAACTCATTAACTGAAATTTTAAAATTGACAACTGGATAACCAAAAGTGGGAACTCATGTTTCGGACGGGCTTACATACGGCAGGCTGACGCCCGGCAGAGGCCCGGGCTTCGCCTCCCTGGCGTAAGCGACCGTCTCCGAATCGATTAAAGGCGTAAAATCGGAGTTCAGAGCGGGAAATTTTTTTCCCGAAAACGGCCGGAAAAAAAAAATGTCTCCTTTTCCGCCGAGCATGGTGGCATTCGAACGGGCACGGGAAGCCGCGTCTAACGGTGTAAAAACGGCTTGGCTCCGACGCGGGAGTGCGGAGATATGGCCGTTCAAAGTTGTACTGGAAGTCCGGAAGGAGAAAAATTTGACTGCCTGTAGCCGAAAAAAGTTCCGGCGGTCGGTCACAAAAGTCAAATCCGTCCCGCTGATTTGACACTTGTCATTTCTGGCAGGGGGGATTGGCGGGGTACCTGGAGAATGGTAGGAGGTGGTTTTTCGAGACTTTGTCTGTTTTCCAGATTACTGTCTAGGGCCTCCAGGTCTGCAGAGACCGACCCGGGCTGCCGTCCAACCGACTTTTAACCCTTTTTGGGTGGAAATTTATTTCCATTTTTAACCAATTTTCGGGTTTTTGGTCGGGCTTAAAAACGGCAGCCTGACGCCCGGCAGAGGCCGGGGCTTCGGCTCCCTTGCGTAAGGGACCGTATACGAAACGATTAAAGCCGAAAAATCCGAGTTCAGAGCGGGAAATTTTTTTCCAGAAATCGGCCGAAAAATACAAATTTTCTCCTTTTCCGCCGAGCAGGGCGGCATTCGAACGGGCACGGGAAGCCGCGTCTAACGGTGTAAGAACGGCTTGGCTCCGACGCGGGAGTGCGGAGATATGGCCGTTCAAAGTTGTACTGGAAGTACAGAAGGGAAAAGATTTGACCGCCTTTTGCGGGCCTCGGGTGATGCTTCCCGGCCTGGGAAAGTGAGTTGCTCCCGGCAAATTGACATGTGCCATTTATGATTTCGAGACATCATTAACCAAAACACGGAAGTCCGATGGGAAAAGATTCGGGCCCTTTAAGCGGGCCTCCGGTGATGCTTTCCGGCTTGGGAAAGTGAATTGCTCCCGCCAAATTGACATGTGCATTTAACGATTTCGAGACATGATTAACCAAAACGCGGAAGTCCGATGAGAAAAGATTCGGCCGCTTCACGCGGGCCTCGGGTGATGCTTTCCGGCTTGGGAAAGTGATTTGCTACCGCCAAATTGACATGTGTCATTTCTGGCAAGTGTCTCCGAACATAGTTTATGAGTTGGAGTTCGGGAACTCATTAACCAAGACGGAAGTCCCGATGAAGAAAAAAAAAAGGCCCATTTGCGGCGATTTGGGTGCTCCTGGTCGGATACAGGTGGCCGTTTGACCCGCTGATTTGACACTTGTCATTTCTGGCAGGGGGGATTGGCGGGGTACCTGGAGAATGGTAGGAGGTGGTTTTTCGAGACTTGGTCTGTTTTCCAGATTACTGTCTAGGGCCTCCAGGTCTGCAGAGACCGACCCGGGCTGCCGTCCAACCGACTTTTAACCCTTTTTGGGTGGAAATTTATTTCCATTTTTAACCAATTTTCGGGTTTTTGGTCGGGCTTAAAAAACGGCAGCCTGACGCCTGGCAGAGGCCGGGGCTTCGGCTCCCCTTGCGTAAGGGACCGTATTCGACCCGATTAAGCCCCGAAAATGGATCCAAATGTCGGCCGACCAAGTAAGCTTGCTGGGGAGAGAGACTAAGTGCCGGGCTGGGCACCTCATTAACCAGTGAAAAGTTTTGGCTGCTGGAGAGACTAAGTCCCAGCCTGGGCACATCATTAACCATAAATGAAAAAGGCGAGGCCGAGTCTGGTGCATGGCTAACTGATTAACCAAATTGGCAAGGCCCGGGCTGAAAGTGAATGAGCGACCCGTGGCCAGGGGGCTGGAATGCGGGAGAGAATCCAACCCCCAAAATATGGAAGTCCGATGAGAAAATATTCGGCCGCCTTTTGCGGGCCTCGGGTGTTGCTTCCCGGCCTGGGAAAGTGAGTTGCTCCCGGCAAATTGACATGTGCATTTTTTGATTTCGAGACATGATTAACCAAATCACGGAAGTCCGGTGAGAAAAGATTCGGCCGCTTCACGCCGGCCTCGGGTGATGCTTTCCGGCTTGGGAAAGTGAGTTGCTACCGCCAAATTGACATGTGTCATTTCTGGCAAGTGTCTCAGGACATAGTTTATGAGTTGCAGCTTGGGAAATCATTAACCTAGTCGGAAGTCCCGATGAAGAAAAAAAAAAGTGCCATTTGCGGCGATTTGGGTGCTCCTGGTCGGATAGAGGTGGCCGTTTGACCCGCTGATTTGACACTTGTCATTTCTGGCAGGGGGGGTTGGCGGGGTGCCCGGAGATTTTCGGGAACACGATTTTCAGAACAAAATTCACTCAGCGGGAGCACTTTGAAAATGCCCGAAAAGTGTTACTTTGCTAAAAGGCTCATTTTATCAATATAGAGACCTTTCAAAGAGTATTGGAAAGTCATATTAAAATGGTTTTGTGGCTTTTATGACTTAATGACAAAAAACTCTAAGTGTGAATCTGAAATCGTAGACAGACAGCAGAAACATATAAATAATTCCAGCGTCTAAGTTTCATTTGCTGTCTGTCACACAGGTGCCTCTGAACCGGTCAGGGCCTGTGACCCCACTGAGCTTGTGTTTTATGGCTTATGCACACGCAGTGTTTGCACCAAGTTCCCCTGTGTTGTGCGCTCAGTGGGCCCGTCCAAGACAGCAGAAACAAGACGTACATGCCAGCGTCTTTAAAGTTTCATTTGTTGTCTTGTCACACAGGTGCCTCTGAACGGGTCAGGGCCTGTGACCCCACTGAGTTGTTTACTGGGGCTAATGCACAAGCAGTGTTTTGTCAGATCCCACTGTGTTGTGCGCTCAGTGGGTCCGTCTAAAATGACAAGACAGCAGAAACATTCCAGCGAGTTCCATTTGTTGTCTTGTCACACAGGTGCCTCTGAACGGGTCAGGGCCTGTGAGCCCACTGAGTTGTTTACTGGGGCTAATGCACAAGCAGTGTTTTGTCAGATTCCACTGTGTTGTGCGCTCAGTGGGTCCGTCTAAAATGACAAGACAGCAGAAACATTCCAGCGAGTTTCATTTGTTGTCTTGTCACACAGGTGCCTCTGAACGGGTCAGGGCCTGTGACCCCACTGAGTTGTTTACTGGGGCTAACGCACAAGCAGTGTTTGTCAGAGAGTTCCACTGTGTTGTGCGCTCAGTGGGTCCGTCTAAAATGACAAGACAGCAGAAACATTCCAGCGAGTTCCATTTGTTGTCTTGTCACACAGGTGCCTCTGAGCGGGTCAGGGCCTGTGACCCCATTGAGCTTTGTGAGCAACGTATGCACACGCAGTGTTTGCAACGAGATTCCCCTGTGTCGTGCGCTCAGTGGGCCCGTACGACCGATTTGGTGACTCGCGTCCGTAGTGGGAGTCCCCGGGTCGGCCCAGTATAGAGAGAGGCTGGTGTTCAGGCTATTTCAGGGTTTCCTCTCGTTTCTGTCGCTGGTGACAAGACGGGCATGCACACGGCGAGTCAGAGAGAGGGTGTCGGCGCAGCTCCCGGTGTTTTCTTCCTTGGCCGCGCCCTTCTCTTTGTCCTTGAAACTCTTTCGCGTGAGTCCGAGACGTCCTGTGATTCTCAGTGGTCCTATTCAGGCAGCGGAGCGGGTG
>NW_028226488.1:0-37281 GCF_052327205.1 Somniosus microcephalus
ACCCAAGTTGAGAGATAGAGTACTCAATGAGCTTCACGAGGGTCATCTGGGAGGGGTAAAAATGAAGAGCCTAGCCAGGGCGTTTGTGTGGTGGCCGGGAATCGATAAAGAAATCGAGGATATGACCAAGAGATGCACAGGATGCCAGAAGGTCCAAAACGCTCCACCACAGGCCCTGCTACATCCATGGGAGTGGCCCTCATCTCCATGGCAACAGGTACACATTGATTTCGCTGGTCCATTTATGGACTCAATGTTTCTAATCGCCGTGGACGCCCATTCGAAATGGCCAGAGGTCATTAAAATATCCTCCACCACCACGGAGAAAACTATTGCAGTCCTAAGGACCATCTTCGCCAGGAATGGGTTACCAGAACAGATCTGTTCCGACAATGGCCCACAGTTTGTGTCTGAGGATTTCCGGAGGTTCCTGAAGAATAATGGGGTGAAACATTACACATCTGCCCCATATCATCCAGCCACAAATGGATTGGCTGAGAGGTTTGTTCAGACCTTTAAAAAGGCCATAAGGGCAATGTATAATGATGACATACCACTGCAACACAAGGTGGATAACTTCCTGTTTGCTTACCGGAATGCGACACATGCAGTAACCAACCAAACTCCAGCCGTACTGTTTTTCAACCGGAGACTAAGATGTCGCTTGGATTTGCTCAAACCAAACATAAGACGAGATGTTGAGGATAAGCAGTTCCAGCACATAAATGAGAAGCCAACCAGGAGCTTCAAGATAGGGCAACCAGTCTTGGCCCGTGACTACCGAACAGAAAAATGGCAGCCAGGCACGATATGCACACAGCAGGGACCACTAATGTACACAGTGGACGTTGGAGAGAGCATCGTGAGACGCCATGCTGACCAGATTCTAGAGTCACAGGAACAAGCCAAACCTGTACCACGAGCATGTGCACCTGGTAATGAGCCCGAAGTACAGATTGCGTCTACCTCAGAATCAGGGGTATTGGAAGCTGACGAACCAACCAATGACAATGAGCCAGAATTGACTCCACCGCCAGAACAGGATACTCGAGAAAGGCGCTATCCAGTCCTGATCAGGAAGCCTCCTCAAAGACTGAACTTATAAATGATTATTTCAGTTGATGGATATATATCTGAGGAAATTGTAATTGTAATTAGTTATTATTTAGTTGTTCAATGAATGTTATGTACTGTTTATGTAAAAGGGGAGGAATTGTTGTGTATGTACCTTTAAGGGAATAACTGGTCTTCGACTGCAGTACCGGCAGTGACCACCCCTGTATAAAAGGCCCTAGCAGGCTTCTGTAGTTTCAGTTTCAAGCTGCCTCCTGTTCAGTAAAGTACCTGTTAAACTGTTCTCCCGAAGTCCGTGTATTATTGAGGCGCGGACTTTACAGAAGGTTTGAGGAGGAGGAGGGGAGGAGAGGGGGAAGGCGTGAGGAGGAGAGGAGGAGAGGGGGAAGGTGGGAGGAGGGGAGGGAGGAGGGGAGGAGGGGAGGAGGGAGGGAAGGTGAGAAGAGGAGGAGGAGGGGAGAGGGGAAGGAGGAGGGGAAGAGGGAGGGAAGATGGGAGGTGAAGGAGGGGAGAGGGGAGGGAGGAGGGAGGGAACGTGGGAGGAGGAGGGGGAGGAGGAGGGGGAGGAGGAGGGGGAGGAGGAGGGGAGAGGGGAGGGAGGGAAGGAGGGAGGGAGGGAAGGAGGGAGGGAAGGAGGGAAGGAAGGAGGGAAGGAAGGTGAGAGGAGGAGGGGAGAGGGGAGGGAGGAAAGGTGGGGGGAGGGGAGGGAGGAGGGGAGGAGGGAGGGAAGGTGGGAGGAGGGGAGATGAGGGGAGGCGAGGGGGAAGGTGTGGGGAGGAGGAGGGGAGGAATGGCCTGGCACTGACCTGGGTCCGCGTGTGGTCTCCTGGACGTGTCTGTTGAGGTGAAGGTTGTCGCGGACGATCCTCTCGACGGCGGGGCTGGTGTAGGTCAGGTGACAGGGCAGCTGCTCTTCCGGCTGATTATCATAATTATTAATAATTATTTTCAGGCAACAAAGCAGGAGACACAGAGCGAGGGGGCCGTCGCACGGGGGAAGGGGTGGATTCCGCGATCGCCTCGAATCCCAAGGCAAGGCCCGGACCCTAAATCCAGGAGGCAGCAACCCGCGGGGAAGAGCAAGATGGCCGCCCCAGATCCCAAGATGGCCGCCCCCCGATCCCAAGATGGCCGCCCCCCGATCCCAAGATGGCCGCCCCCCGATCCCAAGATGGCCGCCCCCAGATCCCAAGATGACCACCACCCCCAGGCTTCTAAGATGGTTCCTGGTGTAATGGAGGAAACGCAGCAAAATTTTGCACAGCAAGATCCCACAAACAGCAATAGTGGTCGTGGGATATTTAAATTCCACCTGAGACGGCATTACTCCCTCAGTACTGCCCTTCTGACAGTGCGGCACTCCCTCAGCACTGACCCTCCGACAGTGCAGCGCTCCCTCAATACTGCCCCTCCAACAGTGCAGCGCTCCCTCAGTACTGCCCTTCTGACAGTGCGGCACTCCCTCAGTACTGCCCCTCCGACAGTGCGGCGCTCCCTCAGTACTGCCCCTCCGACAGTGCGGCGCTCCCTCAGTACTGCCCCTCCGACAGTGCGGCGCTCCCTCAGTACTGCCCCTCCGACAGTGCGGCGCTCCCTCAGTACTGCCCCTCCGACAGTGCAGCGCTCCCTCAGTACTGCCCCTCCGACAGTGCGGCGCTCCCTCAGTACTGCCCCTCCGACAGTGCGGCGCTCCCTCAGTACTGCCCCTCCGACAGTGCAGCGCTCCCTCAGTACTGCCCCTCCGACAGTGCGGCGCTCCCTCAGTACCGCCCCTCCGACAGTGCGGCGTTCCCTCAGTACTGCCCCTCCGACAGTGCAGCACTCCCTCAGTATTGCCCCTCCGACAGTGTGGCGCTCCCTCAGTACTGCCCCTCCGACAGTGTGGCGCTCCCTCAGTACTGCCCCTCCGACAGTGCGGCGCTCCCTCAGTACTGCCCCTCCGACAGTGCGGTGCTCCCTCAGTACTGCCCCTCTGACAGTGCAGCACTCCCTCAGTACTGCCCCTCCGACAGTGCGGCGCTCCCTCAGTACTGCCCCTCCGACAGTGCGGCGCTCCCTCAGTACTGCCCCTCCGACAGTGCGGCGCTCCCTCAGTACTGCCCCTCCGACAGTGCGGCGCTCCCTCAGTACTGCCCCTCCGACAGTGCGGCGCTCCCTCAGTACTGCCCCTCCGACAGTGCGGCGCTCCCTCAGTACTGCCCCTCCGACAGTGCGGCGTTCCCTCAGTACTGCCCCTCCGACAGTGCAGCGCTCCCTCAGTACTGCCCCTCCGACAGTGCGGCGCTCCCTCAGTACTGCCCCTCCGACAGTGCGGCGCTCCCTCAGTACTGCCTCTCCGACAGTGCGGCGCTCCCTCAGTACTGCCCCTCCGACAGTGCGGCGCTCCCTCAGTACTGCCCCTCCGACAGTGCGGCGCTCCCTCTGTACTGCCCCTCCGACAGTGCGGCGCTCCCTCAGTACTGCCCCTCCGACAGTGCGGCGCTCCCTCAGTACTGCCCCTCCGACAGTGCGGTGCTCCCTCAGTACTGCCCCTCCGACACAGTGCGGCGCTCCCTCAGTACTGCCTCTCCGACAGTGCGGCGCTCCCTCAGTACTGCCCCTCCGACAGTGCGGCGCTCCCTCAGTACTGCCCCTCCGACAGTGCGGCGCTCCCTCGGTACAGCCCCTCCGACAGTGCGGCGCTCCCTCAGTACTGCCCCTCCGACAGTGCGGCACTCCCTCGGTACTGCCCCTCCGACAGTGCGGCGCTCCCTCAGTACTGCCCATCCGACAGTGCAGCGCTCCCTCAGTACTGCCCCTCCGACAGTGCGGCGTTCCATCAGTACTGCCCCTCCGACAGTGCGGCACTCCCTCACTACTGCCCCTCCGACAGTGCGGCGCTCCCTCAGTACTGCCCCTCCGACAGTGCGGCGTTTCCTCAGTCCTGCCCCTCCGACAGTGCGGCGTTTCCTCAGTACTGCCCCTCCGACAGTGCGGCGTTTCCTCAGTACTGACCCTCTGACAGTGCGGCGCTCCCTCAGTACTGACCCTCCGACAGTGCGGCGTTCCCTCAGTACTGCCCCTCCCACAGTGCGGCGCTCCCTCAGTACTGCCCCTCCGACAGTGCGGCGCTCCCTCAGTAATGCCCCTCCGACAGTGCGGCGTTTCCTCAGTACTGCCCCTCCGACAGTGCGGCGTTTCCTCAGTACTGCCCCTCCGACAGTGCGGCGTTTCCTCAGTACTGACCCTCTGACAGTGCGGCGCTCCCTCAGTACTGCCCCTCCGACAGTGCGGCGCTCCCTCAGTACTGCCCCTCCGACAGTGCGGCGTTCCCTCAGTACTGCCCCTCCCACAGTGCGGCGTTCCCTCAGTACTGCCCCTCCGACAGTGCGGCGCTCCCTCAGTACTGCCCCTCCGACAGTGCGGCGTTCCCTCAGTACTGCCCCTCCCACAGTGCGGCGTTCCCTCAGTACTGTCCGTGCGACACATTTGTGCCAAATCATCCCGAAACCTACCTTAATCCAGACCTCGTTGTGCAGGAAACTGAACGGAAGGGGTCGCTCGTCACCCGAGTGTCTCTCCAACACCTTGAAGTCAACGGAATCCTTGGCGATTCTTGGTGGTGTGCCTGTGAGACAGGAGCTGACACTGAGACACACACACTGACCGTACAGGAGCTGACACTGAGACACACACACTGACCGTACAGGAGCTGACACTGAGACACACACACTGACCGTACAGGAGCTGACACTGAGACACACACACTGACCGTACAGGAGCTGACACTGAGACACACACACTGACCGTACAGGAGCTGACACTGAGACACACACACTGACCGTACAGGAGCTGACACTGAGACACACACACTGACCGTACAGGAGCTGACACTGAGACACACACACTGACCGTACAGGAGCTGACACTGAGACACACACACTGACCGTACAGGAGCCGACACTGAGACACACACACTGACCGTACAGGAGCTGACACTGAGACACACACACTGACCGTACAGGAGCTGACACTGAGACACACACACTGACCGTACAGGAGCCGACACTGAGACACACACACTGACCGTACAGGAGCTGACACTGAGACACACACACTGACCGTACAGGAGCTGACACTGAGACACACACACACTGACCGTACAGGAGCTGACACTGAGACACACACACTGACCGTACAGGAGCCGACACTGAGACACACACACTGACCGTACAGGAGCTGACACTGAGACACACACACTGACCGTACAGGAGCTGACACTGAGACACACACACTGACCGTACAGGAGCCGACACTGAGACACACACACTGACCGTACAGGAGCTGACACTGAGACACACACACTGACCGTACAGGAGCTGACACTGAGACACACACACTGACCGTACAGGAGCTGACACTGAGACACACACACTGACCGTACAGGAGCTGACACTGAGACACACACACTGACCGTACAGGAGCTGACACTGAGACACACACACTGACCGTACAGGAGCCGACACTGAGACACACACACTGACCGTACAGGAGCCGACACTGAGACACACACACTGACCGTACAGGAGCTGACACTGAGACACACACACTGACCGTACAGGAGCTGACACTGAGACACACACACTGACCGTACAGGAGCTGACACTGAGACACACACACTGACCGTACAGGAGCTGACACTGAGACACACACACTGACCGTACAGGAGCTGACACTGAGAGACACACACTGACCGTACAGGAGCTGACACTGAGACACACACACTGACCGTACAGGAGCTGACACTGAGACACACACACTGACCGTACAGGAGCAGACACTGAGACACACACACTGACCGTACAGGAGCCGACACTGAGACACACACACTGACCGTACAGGAGCCGACACTGAGACACACACACTGACCGTACAGGAGCTGACACTGAGACACACACACTGACCGTACAGGAGCTGACACTGAGACACACACACTGACCGTACAGGAGCTGACACTGAGACACACACACTGACCGTAGAGGAGCTGACACTGAGACACACACACTGACCGTACAGGAGCTGACACTGAGACACACACACTGACCGTACCGGAGCTGACACTGAGACACACACTGACCATACAGGAGCTGACACTGAGACACACACACTGACCGTACAGGAGCTGACACTGAGACATACACACTGACCGTACAGGAGCTGACACTGAGACACACACACTGACCGTACAGGAGCTGCTACTGAGACATACACACTGACCGTACAGGAGCTGACACTGAGACACACACACTGACCGTACCGGAGCTGACACTGAGACACACACTGACCATACAGGAGCTGACACTGAGACACACACACTGACCGTACAGGAGCTGACACTGAGACACACACACTGACCGTACAGGAGCTGACACTGAGACACACACACTGACCGTACAGGAGCTGACACTGAGACACACACACACTGACCGTACAGGAGCTGACACTGAGACACACACACTGACCGTACAGGAGCCGACACTGAGACACACACACTGACCGTACAGGAGCTGACACTGAGACACACACACTGACCGTACAGGAGCTGACACTGAGACACACACACTGACCGTACAGGAGCTGACACTGAGACACACACACTGACCGTACAGGAGCTGACACTGAGACACACACACTGACCGTACAGGAGCTGACACTGAGACACACACACTGACCGTACAGGAGCTGACACTGAGACACACACACTGACCGTACAGGAGCTGACACTGAGACACACACACTGACCGTACAGGAGCTGACACTGAGACACACACACTGACCGTACAGGAGCCGACACTGAGACACACACACTGACCGTACAGGAGCTGACACTGAGACACACACACTGACCGTACAGGAGCTGACACTGAGACACACACACTGACCGTACAGGAGCTGACACTGACACACACACTGACCGTACAGGAGCTGACACTGAGACACACACACTGACCGTACAGGAGCTGACACTGAGACACACACACTGACCGTACAGGAGCCGACACTGAGACACACACAATGACCGTACAGGAGCTGACACTGAGACACACACACTGACCGTACAGGAGCTGACACTGAGACACACACTGACCGTACAGGAGCTGACACTGAGACACACACACTGACCGTACAGGAGCTGACACTGAGACACACACACTGACCGTACAGGAGCCGACACTGAGACACACACACTGACCGTACAGGAGCTGACACTGAGACACACACACTGACCGTACAGGAGCTGACACTGAGACACACACACTGACCGTACAGGAGCCGACACTGAGACACACACACTGACCGTACAGGAGCCGACACTGACACACACACACACACGGGCTGTACAGGAGCCGACACTGACACACACACACACACGGGCTGTACAGGGGCTGACACTGAGACAGACAGACGGGCCGTGCAGTCCCAGACGGGTCTGAATCGTTCCCTTTTTACCTGTTTTCAGTCTCCCGACCCTGAACCCTAACCTCTCCAGGGTCAGGGCGAGGCCGACTGAGGGGTCGTCACCCAGACGCCCGGCAGGTCGAAGGTCGAGGCCGATCCCGATGACCCCTCGCAGGAACGTCCCGGTTGTTATGACAACGCACGATGCTTCGACGCTGGTTCCGTCCCCTGAGAACAGAAGGTTACCGGTGAGGAAATAACCCTCGCATCCTGCTCTCGCTCTCTCGCTGTGTCTCAGTCTCTCTCTCTCCAGCGTGCTCTCTGTCTCTCACTCTCCCTCTCTGTCTGTCTCGCTCGCTCTCTCTCGCTCCCTCTCTCTCTCTGTCTCGCTCTCTCTCTCTCTCTGTCGCTCTCTCTCTCGCTCTCTCTCTCTCTCTCTCTCTGTCTCGCTCTCTCTCTCTCTTTCTCGCTCTCTCTGTCTCGCTCTCTCTCTCTCTGTCTCGCTCCCTCCCTCCCTGCCTCGCTCCCTCCCTCCCTGTCTCGCTCTCTGTCTCTCTCGCTCTCTGTCTCTCTCTGTCTCGCTCTCTCTCTCTCTCTGTCGCTCTCTCTCTCGCTCTCTCTCTCTCTCTCTCTCTCTCTCTCTCTGTCTCGCTCTCTCTGTCTCGCTCTCTCTCTCTCTGTCTCGCTCCCTCCCTCCCTGCCTCGCTCCCTCCCTCCCTGCCTCGCTCCCTCCCTCCCTGCCTCGCTCTCTGTCTCTCTCGCTCTCTGTCTCTCTCGCTCTCTGTCTCTCTCGCTCTCTGTCTCTCTCGCTCTCTGTCTCTCTCGCTCTCTCGCTCTCTGTCTCTCTCGCTCTCTGTCTCTCTCGCGCTCTGTCTCTCTCTCGCTCTCTGTCTCTCTCTCGCTCTCTGTCTCTCTCGCTCTCTGTCTCTCTCGCTCTCTGTCTCTCTCGCTCTCTGTCTCTCTCGCTCTCTGTCTCTCTCGCTCTCTGTCTCTCTCGCTCTCTGTCTCTCTCGCTCTCTGTCTCTCTCGCTCTCTGTCTCTCTCGCTCTCTGTCTCTCTCGCTCTCTGTCTCTCTCGCTCTCTGTCTCTCTCGCTCTCTGTCTCTCTCGCTCTCTGTCTCTCTCGCTCTCTGTCTCTCTCTGTCTCTCTCGCTCTCTGTCTCTCTCGCTCTCTCGCTCTCTGTCTCTCTCGCTCTCTCGCTCTCTGGCTCTCTCGCTCTCTGGCTCTCTCGCTCTCTGGCTCTCTCGCTCTCTGGCTCTCTCGCTCTCTGGCTCTCTCGCTCTCTGGCTCTCTCGCTCTCTGGCTCTCTCGCTCTCTCGCTCTCTCGCTCTCTCGCTCTCTCGCTCTCTGGCTCTCTCGCTCTCTGGCTCTCTCGCTCTCTCGCTCTCTGTCTCTCTCGCTCTCTGGCTCTCTCGCTCTCTGGCTCTCTGGCTCTCTCGCTCTCTGGCTCTCTCGCTCTCTGGCTCTCTCGCTCTCTGGCTCTCTCGCTCTCTGGCTCTCTCGCTCTCTGGCTCTCTCGCTCTCTGGCTCTCTCGCTCTCTCGCTCTCTCGCTCTCTGGCTCTCTGGCTCTCTGGCTCTCTCGCTCTCTGGCTCTCTGGCTCTCTGGCTCTCTGGCTCTCTCGCTCTCTGGCTCTCTCGCTCTCTGGCTCTCTCGCTCTCTGGCTCTCTCGCTCTCTCGCTCTCTCGCTCTCTGGCTCTCTGGCTCTCTCGCTCTCTCGCTCTCTCGCTCTCTCGCTCTCTGGCTCTCTGGCTCTCTCGCTCTCTCGCTCTCTCGCTCTCTCGCTCTCTCGCTCTCTGGCTCTCTGGCTCTCTGGCTCTCTGGCTCTCTCGCTCTCTCGCTCTCTGGCTCTCTCGCTCTCTGGCTCTCTCGCTCTCTGGCTCTCTCGCTCTCTGGCTCTCTCGCTCTCTGGCTCTCTCGCTCTCTGGCTCTCTGTCACTCTGGCTCTCTGGCTCTCTGGCTCTCTGGCTCTCTGTCTCTCTCGCTCTCTGTCTCTCTCGCTCTCTGTCTCTCTCGCTCTCTGTCTCTCTCGCTCTCTGTCTCTCTCGCTCTCTGTCTCTCTCGCTCTCTGTCTCTCTCGCTCTCTGTCTCTCTCGCTCTCTGTCTCTCTCGCTCTCTGTCTCTCTCGCTCTCTGTCTCTCTCGCTCTCTGTCTCTCTCGCTCTCTGTCTCTCTCGCTCTCTGTCTCTCTCGCTCTCTGTCTCTCTCGCTCTCTGTCTCTCTCGCTCTCTGTCTCTCTCGCTCTCTGTCTCTCTCGCTCTCTGTCTGCCTCGCTCTCGCTCTCTGTCTGCCTCGCTCTCGCTCTCTGTCTGCCTCGCTCTCGCTCTCTGTCTGCCTCGCTCTCTGTCTCTCTCGCTCTCTCGTTCTCTCTCCCGCGCTCTCACTTACCCAGTAACACCCCTCGCACCCTCCAGCTCCCCGGCCTGGAAGGATCAGACTCAGTGATCAGCAGATCCTCGACAGACGCCTCTCGCACGCTCAGACCCGGAACGCTGCCAATTTCAACCTGCGGGAAACACGGGACCAAGAGGAGGAGCAGAGAAAAACAGAAGCGCTGCGGGGGTCCGGGTATCTGACCCAGCAGAGGGTGAAAGACCACCGTTAACCCCGTTCCCCACCGCCCCATGTCGCTCAGAGGGGGCCCGCTGGGCGGGCGGATTGCACCGACTCCAAACGCACCTTCCACCCAGGCGATCGCACGGCGCGATATTCGACTATGTGGGGAAGCACCCGACCGGCCTGTGTCACTGGGATCAGGGGCAGGAACCCGGACAGAGTCAGTCCCACACCCAGCCGTCATCTCACTCAACACAGGCCGAGGGCAGAGCCTGGACCTTCCCTGCTCTGTCTGTGGGGCGCAGTTCCTGGGAGTGTTTGATGGGACAGTGTAGAGGGAGCTTTACTCTGTATCTAACCCATGCTGTACCTGCCCTGGGAGTGTTTGATGGGACAGTGTCGAGGGAGCTTTACTCTGTATCTAATCTGTGCTGTACCTGCCCGGGGAGTGTTTGATGGGACAGTGTCGAGGGAGCTTTACTCTGTATCTAACCCGTGCTGTACCTGCCCTGGGAGTGTTTGATGGGACAGTGTAGAGGGAGCTTTACTCTGTATCTAACCCGTGGTGTGCCTGCCCTGGGAGTGTTTGATGGGACAGTGCAGAGGGAGCTTTACTCTGTATCTAACCCGTGCTGTACCTGCCCTGGGAGTGTTTGATGGGACAGTGTAGAGGGAGCTTTACTCTGTATCTAACCCGTGCTGTACCTGCCCTGGGAGTGTTTGATGGGACAGTGTAGAGGGAGCTTTACTCTGTATCTAACCCGTGCTGTACCTGCCCTGGGAGTGTTTGATGGGACAGTGTAGAGGGAGCTTTACTCTGTATCTAACCCATGCTGTACCTGCCCTGGGAGTGTTTGATGGGACAGTGTAGAGGGAGCTTTACTCTGTATCTAACCCGTGCTGTACCTGCCCTGGGAGTGTTTGATGGGACAGTGTAGAGGGAGCTTTACTCTGTATCTAACCAGTGCTGTACCTGCCCTGGGAGTGTTTGATGGGACAGTGTAGAGGGAGCTTTACTCTGTATCTAACCTGTGCTGTACCTGCCCTGGGAGTGTTTGATGGGACAGTGTAGAGGGAGCTTTACTCTGTATCTAACCTGTGCTGTACCTGTCCTGGGAGTGTTTGATGGGACAGTGTAGAGGGAGCTTTACTCTGTATCTAACCCCGTGCTGTACCTGTCCTGGGAGTGTTTGATGGACGGTGTAGAGGGAGCTTTACTCTGCATCTAACCCCGTGCTGTACCTGCATGTGACGTTTGTAAAGCTTCCTGTCCACCTGAGCTCGGAGACCCCAGACCGCTGGCCCTTTCCTCCTATTCAGGACTCGGAAGTGGATGCCGGATTGATCACAGATTTCGAGCACACAGACCGTCCAGCGCATCTACCTCACGCATCAGGTGCCCTTTGCCCACACCCCCGAAGGAGGGGTTACACGACAGCTCACCTGCAGGGAGCAGAGGAAGGAGAGAGCCTCACAGGAGGTTGGAGTATAAAAGTAAGGAGGTGTTGCTGCAGTTATACCGGGCATTTCTCTCTCTCTGTCTGGATCTCTCACTCCGTCACTCCGTCTCTCTCTCTCTGTCTCGCTCTCTCCCTCCGTCTCGCTCTCTCCCTCTCTCTCCGTCTCTCTCCCTCCGTCTCGCTCTCTCATTCTCCGTCTCTCTCCCCCCCTCCCTCTGTCTCTGTCTCTCCCTCCCTCTCCATCTCTCCCTCTCTGTCTCTCTCTCTCCGTCTCTCCCTCTCCCTCTCCGTCTCGCTCTCTCCCTCCGTCTCGTTCTCTCCCTCCGTCTCGCTCTCTCCCTCCGTCTCGCTCTCTCCCTCCGTCTCGCTCTCTCCCTCTCTCTCCGTCTCTCTCCCTCCGTCTCGCTCTCTCATTCTCCGTCTCTCTCCCCCCCTCCCTCTGTCTCTGTCTCCGTCTCTCCCTCCCTCTCCCGTCTCTCCCTCTGTCTCTCTCTCTCCGTCTCTCCCTCTCCGTCTCGCTCTCTCCCCTCCGTCTCGTTCTCTCCCTCCGTCTCGCTCTCTCCCTCTCTCTCCGTCTCTCTCCCTCCGTCTCGCTCTCTCCCTCCGTCTCGCTCTCTCCCTCCGTCTCGTTCTCTCCTCCGTCTCGCTCTCTCCCTCCGTCTCGCTCTCTCCCTCTCTCTCCGTCTCTCTCCCCGTCTCTCTCCCCGTCTCTCTCCCCGTCTCTCCTCCCCGTCTCTCTCTCTCCGTCTCTCTCCCTCCGTCTCGCTCTCTCATTCTCCGTCTCTCTCTCCCTCCATCTCTCCCCCCTCCCTCTGTCTCTGTCTCTCCCTCCCTCTCTGTCTCTCCCTCTCTGTCTCTCTCTCTCCGTCTCTCCCTCTCAGCCTGTTTCTCTCTCTCCATCTCTCCGCCTCCCTGTCTCACTCTGCCCGCCACTCACTCCCACATTCCACCCTCCGTAGCCATCAGCTCATCCAACACTCTGCCCCCCGTGTCCTAACTCGCACCGAGTCCCATTCACCCATCGCCCCCACTGTGCTCGCTGACCGACACTGCCTCCCTCTGCAACACCTCGATTTTAAAATTCTCATCCTCGTCTTCAAATCCCTCTGCCGCCTCCTCGCCCCCCTCCCTATCTCTGTAACCTCCTCCAGCCCCTACAACCCTCCCTATCTCTGTAACCTCCTCCAGCCCCTACAACCCTCCCTTCTCTGTAACCTCCTCCAGCCCTACAACCCTCCCTATCTCTGTAACCTCCTCCAGCCCCCTACAACCCTCCCTATCTCTGTAACCTCCTCCAGCCCCTACAACCCTCCCTATCTCTGTAACCTCCTCCAGCCCCTACATCCCTCCCTATCTCTGTAACCTCCTCCAGCCCCTACAACCCTCCCTATCTCTGTAACCTCCTCCAGCCTCTACCGCCCTCCCTATCTCAGTAACCTCCTCCAGCCCCTACAACCCTCCCTATCTCTGTAACCTCCTCCAGCCCCTACAACCCTCCGTATCTCTGTAACCTCCTCCAGTCCTACAACCCTCCTATCTCTGTAACCTCCTCCAGCCCTACAACCCTCCCTATCTCTGTAACCTCCTCCAGCCCCTACCACCCTCCCTATCTCAGTAACCTCCTCCAGCCCCCTACAACCCTCCCTATCTCTGTAACCTCCTCCAGCCCCTACAACTCTCCCAATCTCTGTAACCTCCTCCAGCCCCTACAACCCTCCCTTTCTCTGTAACCTCCTCCAGCCCCTACACCCCTCCCTATCTCTGTAACCTCCTCCAGCCCCTACAACCCTCCCTATCTCTGTAACCTCCTCGAGCCCCTACCACCCTCCCTATCTCTGTAACCTCCTCCAGCCCCTACAACCCTCCCTATCTCTGTAACCTCCTCCAGGCCCCTACCACCCTCCCTATCTCTGTAACCTCCTCCAGCCCCTACAACCCTCCCTATCTCTGTAACCTCCTCCAGCCCCTACACCCCTCCCTATCTCTGTAACCTCCTGCAGCCCCTACAACCCTCCCTATCTCTGTAACCTCCTCCAGCCCCTACAACCCTCCCTATCTCTGTAACCTCCTCCAGCCCCTACAACCCTCCCTATCTCTGTAACCTCCTCCAGCCCCTACAACCCTCCCTATCTCTGTAACCTCCTCCAGCCCCCTACAACCCTCCCTATCTCTGTAACCTCCTCCAGCCCCTACAACCCTCCCTATCTCTGTAACCTCCTCCAGCCCCTACAACTCTCCCTATCTCTGTAACCTCCTCCAGCCCCTACACACCCTCCCTATCTCTGTAACCTCCTCCAGCCCCTACCACCCTCCCTATCTCTGTAACCTCCTCCAGCCCCTACAACCCTCCCTATCTCTGTAACCTCCTCCAGCCCCTACAACTCTCCCAGATCTCTGCGCTCCTCCAATTCTGGCCACTTGCGCATCCCCCTGATTTCCATCGCTCCACCATTGGCGCCGTGCCTTCAGCCGCCTGGGGCCCCGAGCACTGGAATTACCTCCCTAAACCTCTCCGCCTCTCTCCCCTCCTTTAAGACGCTCCTTAAAACCGACCTCTTTGACCCAGCTTTTGGTCGCCCGTCCCTAATTTACCCTTATGTGGCTCGGTGTCAAATTTTGGTCTGATTTACGCTTCCTATCAAATTTGATCGATAATTTACAGGGTACGGTAGCGTAGTGTTAATGTCACTGGGCTAGTAATCCAAAGCCTTGGACTAACAATCCGGGGACGTGAATTCAAATCTAACCACAGCAGCTGGGAAATTTAAAATCAGTTTATTAAATAAAAACCTAGCATCAGTAATGGTAACCATGATACTACCGGATGGTCGTAAAAACCCATCGGGTTCACTCATGTCCATTAGGGAAGGAAATCTACCGCCCTTACCCGGTCTGGCCGATATGTGACTCCAGACCCACAGCAATGTGGTTGAATCTTAACCGCCCTCGGAATAGGCGGCTCACCACCACCTTCTCAAGGACCATTAGGGATGGGCAATAAATGCCGGCCTTGACAGCGTCGCCCACATCCCGCGATTAAATAAATAAGACGTTCACAGAATCACAGAAGTGCAGATAGAGGCCATTTCGGCCCATCGAGCCTGCACCGACACATATCCCACCCGATCCCCGTAACCCCTGCACCAACACATATCCCACCCTATCCTTGTAACCCCACGTATTTAATCCCCCTAACGCTAAGGGTCAATTTATCATAGCCAATCAGCCTAACCCACACATCTTTGGACTGTGGGAGGTGTGGTAAACCACTGTTGTTAGTATTGTTGTTCACTGTTAGTACTGTTGTTCACTCTTGCATATTGTTGTACTTGTCTGTGCATGCCTCAGCTGACTCCGCCCCTGGCTCCACCCTCATGGCTGGGTATAAAGGTCGCTGCTCAGAAGCCTCCAGCCCTTTTGGATACCAGGCAACCACAAGAGGCATGCTCTGTTCTTTGGTAATAAAAGCCTGTTTATTACTTTCTCAATCTCCAGTCTTTTGTAGCAATTGATAGTGCATCAATTTTATTACCAAAGTTAAATGTTGGCTGCGGATGCTGATCAACCGATGGCGCAAAACGCTGAGCAGCAGGCGCTGCTGCGAGCCCTCAGACCAACATGCCTGGACCTAGACCCCCAAGAAGCGGGTTCGTCGACTAAATTCGCACAATGGCTGCGTTGCTTTGAGGCGTATCTGGAAGCCTCGACCGTGACTCTTGATGAAAATAAACTGAAAATCCTGGCCTCGAAGGTGAGCCACCAAGTCTATACTTTAATCCAAGATGCGACGACCTACGCGGCGGCTATCGACCTACTGAAAGGGCAGTATGCACGCCCGGTTAACACGGTCTATGCCAGGCACCTTTTAAGATCTCGCAGACAGCAGCCCGGGGAATCGGTGGAAGCCTTCCTACGGGCACTGCGGGTACTCGGACGCGGCTGCGACTGCAAGGAAGTATCGGCCGCGGCACATGCGGAGGGATTGATACGAGACGCTTTCGTTGCGGGTCTAAGGTCCGACTACTCCCGGCAGAGGCTGCTGGAGAAGGGTGAAATAGACCTGACAAAGGCAGTGTCCCTCGCGCTCTCGCTCGACGCGGCCCACAGAAATATGGACGCTTTCTCCCCTCATCGCCCCGCGCCGTGGACGCCGCAATCTTGGGCCATGGGACCGCCACCTCCGACTGCTGCAGCGATGTCCAAGGCACAAAAATGCTATTTTTGTGGCCAAGCTAAACACCCTAGAGCACGCTGCCCCGCGAAGAATGCTACCTGCTCCGGCTGCGGGAAGAAAGGTCACTACGTTAGCGCCTGCAAAGGGAAGACCGCTAACGCCAGCAGCGCTGCGTGCGAACCGTGGGCGCAGCCATCTTGTCCGCCATCTTGTCCGCCATCTTGGGCTCCCCCAGCCGCGTGGGGATCGGGACCGTGGGCGCCGCCATTTTGTCCGCCATCTTGGACGCCTCCGACTTCAACCACGGGGGAGCCGGACTCAACCACCGCCTCATCTGACGACCACATCGACTCGCTCGACCATACGCTGGCCTCCGTGACGCTGGACCAATCTCTCCCTCATCAACTGTCCAGGTCCATGATGGATATTACGGTAAACGGCCGCGCCACTACCTGCCTTTTTGACAGCGGGAGCACGGAGAGCTTTATCCACCCCGACACGGTGCGCAGTTACTCTCTCCCGGTCCTGCCGACGCGCCATCGGATCTCTTTGGCTTCCAAAGCCCAGTCAGCGGACGTCGGTGGCTACTGTGTAGTGACCCTTTCAGTAAGGGGCACAGAATACAAAAATTTTAAACTTCTGGTCCTGCCCCATCTCTGCGCTGCCGTTCTACTGGGGTTGGATTTTCAGTGCCACCTTAAGAGTGTCACATTAGCGTATGACGGACCCCTCCCCCCACTCACAGTCTGCAGCCAGCAGCTTTTAAATCGCCCGCCGTGCACCATTTGCAGCCTCTCCACCCTTAAAGTCCCCCCCCCCTCCTTGTTCGCTAACCTCACCCGCGACTGTAAGCCCATCGCTACCAAAAGCAGGCGTTACAGTGTTGGGGATAGGAGCTTCATTAAATCCGAGGTAGCGAGACTCCTGAAGGAAGGGATTATTGAAAGTAGCACCAGCCCATGGCGAGCACAAGTGGTGGTAGTGAAGACTGGCGAAAAACAGCGCCTAGTTATTGACTACAGCCAGACGATCAATCGCTACACCCAACTAGATGCATACCCACTCCCCCGCATATCTGACATGGTCAATCAGATAGCACAATACCGGGTGTTCTCGACGATTGATCTGAAGTCGGCATACCACCAGCTCCCCATCAGGGCTGAGGACCGCCAGTACACAGCTTTTGAAGCTGACGGTCGGCTCTATCACTTTCTCAGAGTTCCCTTCGGCGTCACCAACGGAGTTTCTGTCTTCCAACGGGAGATGGACCGGATGGTTGACCAGAACGCGCTCCAGGCCACTTTCCCATATCTAGACAACGTCACCATCTGCGGCCACGACCAGCAGGACCACGACGTTAATCTAGAGAAATTCCTCCGGACGGCCCAGCGGCTGAATCTCACATACAACAAAGACAAATGTATGTTTCGTACTACGCGCCTCGCTATTCTTGGCTGCGTAGTGGAGAACGGAGTCATCGGCCCAGACCCCGATAGAATGCGCCCCCTTATGGAGCTCCCCCTCCCCCACTGCCAGAAAGCACTGAAGAGATGCCTGGGGTTTTTCTCTTACTATGCTCAGTGGGTGCCCAACTATGCGGATAAAGCCCGACCCCTCATCAAGTCCGCCTCCTTCCCCCTGACAGCAGAGGCCTGTGCAGCCTTCACTCTCATAAAAGGAGACATTGCGAAGGCCACAATGCACGCTGTGGATGAGTCCCTTCCTTTTCAAGTGGAGAGCGACGCATCCGACTTTGCCCTAGCTGCAACCCTTAACCAGGCGGGGAGACCCGTGGCCTTTTTCTCAAGGACCCTCCAGGGCCCCGAGATTCGACACTCCTCTGTCGAAAAGGAGGCCCAGGCCATTGTGGAAGCCGTGCGACATTGGCGGCATTACCTGGCCGGAAAACGATTTACCCTGCTCACTGACCAGCGTTCAGTGGCTTTTATGTTTCATAATAAGCAGCGGGGCAAAATCAAGAATGACAAGATCTTAAGGTGGAGAATCGAACTCTCCACCTACAATTACGATATCTTGTACCGGCCCGGGAAACTCAATGAGCCCCCAGATGCCCTATCACGTGGTACGTGCGCCAACGCGCAGGTTGATAGGCTACAGACCCTCCACAATGACCTCTGCCACCCGGGGGTCACCAGGTTCTTCCATTTTATCAAATCCCGTAACCTGCCCTACTCCATCGAGGAGGTCAGGACCATGACCAGGAACTGCCAGATCTGTGCCGAGTGCAAGCCGCATTTTTATAGGCCAGACAGAGCGAGCCTGATCAAAGCCACGCGCCCCTTCGAGCGGCTGAGCATCGATTTTAAAGGGCCCCTCCCCTCCTCTGACCGCAATGTGTACTTCCTCAATATAATTGATGAGTACTCCCGTTTCCCGTTTGCCATCCCTTGCTCGGACATGACCAGTACCACGGTCATTAAATGTCTGAATGACCTCTTCGCCTTGTTCGGTTTCCCTAGCTATATCCATAGCGACAGGGGCTCATCTTTTATGAGCGACGAACTTCGGCAGTACCTGCTCGCGAGAGGCATTGCTACAAGCAGGACCACCAGCTACAACCCCCGGGGTAACGGCCAGGTGGAAAGGGAGAATGCGACAGTCTGGAAGGCAGTCCTTTTAAACTTAAAATCTAAGGGCCTTCCGACCTCCCGCTGGCAGGAGGTCCTCCCTGCGGCGCTCCATTCCATTCGGTCGCTGCTCTGTACACCCACCAATGCCACTCCTCACGAGAGAATGTTCTCCTTCCCCAGGAAGTCCACGTCGGGGATTTCGCTACCAACATGGCTGACTTCTCCAGGTCCCGTCCTACTGCGGAAGCACGTGAGGACCCATAAGGCGGACCCCCTGGTCGAGAGGGTGAGCCTCCTCCACGCCAACCCGCAGTATGCTTACGTGGTGTACCCGGACGGGCGGGAGGACACAGTCTCCATTCGAGACCTCGCACCTGCAGGTGCTCCTGAAACACCCTCTTCGCCACCCACCGCTACTCCTGCCTACCCCCAGGACACAGTCCCCGCACGAGACCTCGCACCTTCGGGTGCCTCTGAGAGACCACCATCGCTACCTCCCATTACCCATGCTCTGACCCCTGTAGACGGCATGCAGCAGCCCCAGGGTCCGCCACCTGCTACACCTCCTCTGAACGAGACACCGGGTTCACCATTGGATGCTGCACCATCACCGCCGCTGCTGCGACGCTCAGGACGGCTTACAAGGCCTCCTGATAGACTTCAGTACACGAATTTTTAGTGCACTTCACCCCGCCGGACTCAATTCTAAACAAGGGGTGAATGTGGTAAACCACTGTTGTTAGTATTGTTGTTCACTGTTAGTACTGTTGTTCACTCTTGCATATTGTTGTACTTGTCTGTGCATGCCTCAGCTGACTCCGCCCCTGGCTCCACCCTCATGGCTGGGTATAAAGGTCGCTGCTCAGAAGCCTCCAGCCCTTTTGGATACCAGGCAACCACAAGAGGCATGCTCTGTTCTTTGGTAATAAAAGCCTGTTTATTACTTTCTCAATCTCCAGTCTTTTGTAGCAATTGATAGTGCATCAGGAGGAAACCAGAGCACCCGGAGAAAACCCACGCAAACACGGGGAGAATGTGCAAACTCCACACAGACAGTCGCCCGAAGCCGGATTCGAACCCGGGTCTCTGGCGCTGTGAGGCAACAGTGCTAACCACTATGCCACCGTTCAGGTGTTGTATAAACGCAAGCTGATGTTGTTCAAACACGTAGAAGGGCTGAACGGCCTCCTCCTCTTCCTAAGGAACCTCTCTGGCCACAGGGGAGGTGCCAGAGGACTGGAGGACAGCTAACGTAGTACCATGGGGCTGTGGTGGAAAGGGTGGACAGCTTTAAGTTCCTCGGAGTCCACATCACGGAAGACCTCTCCTGGTCCCTCAACACCTCCTCTCTGGTGAAGAAGGCCCAGCAGCGCCTATATTTCCTAAGGAGGCTGAAGGGATGTAACCTGTCACCCCTGATCCTCTCTAACTTTTACCGCTGCACTATAGAGAGCATCCTGACAAACTGTATCACAGTATGGTATGGCAGCTGTAGCTACTATGACCGGAAAGCCCTGCAGCGGGTAGTCAAAACTGCCCAACGCATTACCGGCACCCGGCTACCGACCATAGAGCACATATACCAGAAACGCTGTTTACGGAGGTCACGGACCATCATCAAAGACCCTACCCACCCCAGCCACAGTCTGTTCGCCCTCCTGCCATCTGGGAGACGCTACAGATGCATTCGCACCCGAACGACCAGATTTAGGAACAGCTTCTTCCCCAGGGCTGTCATCCTACTGAACTCCACAAATAAACTCTAAAGCATGCACATCTGCCAATGCACTTTATTATGGTTATGTTTATGTTAATGTATTACAAGCCAAAGGAATGTTGAATGTTTAAATGTCTTAATCTAAATGTACACTCTCGGGAGCCGCAAGCCTACATTTCGTTGTACTGCACCTGTGCACTAACAATGACAATAAAAGTTGATGATTATTATTGTTACTATTCAAGAAGGGTAGTAGGGATAAACCAGGGAATTACAGGCCAGTGAGCTTAACATCAGTGGTAGGGAAATTATTGGAAAAAATTCTGAGGGACAGAATTAGTCTCCACTTGGAGAGGCAAGGATTAATCAGGGATAGTCAGTATGGCTTTGTCAGGGGGAGATCATGTCTAACCAATCTGATTTAATTTTTTGAGGGGGTGACTAGGTGTGTGGATGAGGGTAGTGCAGTTGATGCAGTCTACATGGTCTTCAGTAAGGCTTTTGACAAAGTCCCGCATGGGAGACTGGTCAAGAAGGTAAGAGCCCATGGGATCCAGGGCAATTTGGCACATTAGATCCAAAATTGGCTTAGTGGCAGGAGGCAGAGGGTGATGGTCGAAGGTTGTTTTTGTGACTGGAAGCCTGTGTCCAGTGGTGTACCGCAGGGATCAGTGCTGGGTCCCTTGCTGCTTGTAGTGTACATTAATGATTTAGATATGAATGTAGGAGGTATGATCAGTAAGTTCGCACATGACACGAAAATTGGTGGAGTGGTAAATAGCGAGTAGGGAAGCCTCAGGCTACAGGACGATATCGATGGGTTGGTTAGATGGGCAGAACAGTTGCAAATGGAATTTAACCCTGAAAAGTGTGAGGTGGTGCATTTTGGGAGGACTAACAAGGCAAGGGAATACACAATGAATGGTAGGACCCTAGGAAGGACAGAGGATCAGAGGGACCTTGGTGTGCATGTACATAGATCCCTGAAGGCAGCAGGACAGGTAGATAAGGTGGTTAAAAAGGCATATGGGATACTTGCCTTCATTAGCAGAGGCATAGAATATAAGAGCAGGGAGGTTATGATGGAGCTGTACAAAACGCTAGTTAGGCCACAGCTGGAATACTGTGTGCAGTTCTGGTCGCCACACTATAGGAAGGGATGTGATTACATTGGAGAGGGTGCAGAGGAGATTCACCAGGATGTTACCTGGCTGGAGCGCCTCAGCTATGAAGAGAGACTGGACAGGCTGGGGTTGTTTTCCTTAGAGCAGAGAAGGCTGAGGGGGGACCTGATTGAGGTGTACAAGATTATGAGGGGCATAGATAGGGTAGATAGAAAGGAACTTTTCCCCTTTAGTAGAGGGGTCAATAACCAGGGGGCATAGTTTCAAGGTAAGGGGCAGGAGGTTTAGAGGGGATTTGAGGAAGAACTTTTTCACCCAGAGGGTGGTTGGAATGTGGAACTCAATGCCTGAAAGGGTGGTAGAGGCAGGAACCCTCACAACATTCAAGAAGCATTTGGATGAGCACTTGAAACGCCATAGCATACAAGGCTATGGACCAAGTGCTGGAAAATGGGATTAGAATAGACAGGGCTTGATGGCCGGCACGGACACAATGGGCCGAAGGGCCTCTTTCTGTGCTGTATGACTCTATGACTCTAAAATCCGTCACCCTCCGAACAAAAACAAAATGGAAGTGAACGTAACCGGTGGCGGCAGGAATCGCGAGCGGTCGAACACCCCCACCCCGCCCCCTCCCCCCACGGCCGAACTGCCCCCCCACCGGACGCAAAGCACCGTACCGATCGTCCCTGCCTTCTGCGTGATCAGGAGGGTCTCGGCGCCCACCCGGGCCGCTGCTGCTGCCGCCTCCGTCCCTGCGTGCCCTCCTCCTACCACCAACACATCGTAGTGCGGCCGAGGGGAGCTCCCCGCCAGCCCCTGGACCCCCCGCACCCGCCTGGCGGGGGGCCTGCGGAAGACGCCAGCGGCCAATCGCGTCCATCCCAGGAACATCTGTGGCGGGGGGGGGGAAACAAAAGGATAGGGAAAAAAAGTGTCAAAATAGAAGGTGGAAAGGTTTTCAATCTCCCGGTTTCGCAGCTTGCTTCTCTTTCTAAATTGTAGTAACAAGCACAATGCATTATTCTGCTGCTCAGGCAAGGGTGGTTGGGGTGGGGGGAGGGGCCCGTGTCACCCCTTTAAGATTGGAAGGTCCGGTTACTTACCGTTGCCAGGCACCTCCTCGGGTCAGGTAGAGAGCAAGTGTCGCAAGGTGCACCGTCGAGTCGGTTGGAGACGAATTGCTGCACGGTACACCTTGGGTCAATGAGAGACTAATCGCCGCGAGGAAGGCCACCGAGTCAGTTAGAGACCAATCGCTGCGAGGCACATCTCGGGTCAGCGAGAGACTAATCGCCGCAAGGGAACTGTCAAGTCGGTGCGAGAGCTCGGGTCAATAAGAGGTGGTATGGACGGCCTCTCTTGGAGTCTATGCCAAGTGTGACATTTCAAGACACACACACACATGCGCCGGTAAATCACAGTGGCGTTGACACGCTGTTTCATGGGGCGTGAGCTCCATCCTGTGGCGGACGTGAGAATTGCAGGCGTCGCACTCACCGGGATCCGCAGAATGATACAGCACGGAAGGAGGCCATTCGGCCCATCGCGCCTGTCCCGGCTCTTGGTAGGGCTTACCAATTAGAAGCTTTAAATAGAAACAGACTATAGGAGCAGGAGTAGGCCATTCGGCCCCTCGAGCCTGCTCCGCCATTCAATGAGATCATGGCTGATCATCCAAATTTAGTACCCTGTCCCTGCCTTCTCCCCATATCCCTTGATCCCTTTAGCCTTAAGAAATATATCCAACTCCTTCTTGAATATATTTAATGAATTGGCCTCTACAGCCTTCTGTGGTAGAGAATTCCACAGGTTCACCACTCTCTGGGTGAAGAAATTCCTCCTCATCTCTGTCCTAAATGGCTTTGGACTTTCAGAAGGCTTTCGATAAGGTCCTGCATAAGAGATTAGCGTGTAAAGTTAAAGCACATGGGATTGGGGGCAAGGTAATGACTTCGATAGAGAACTGGTTGGCAGACAGGAAGCAAAGTGTTGGAATAAACGGGTCTTTTTCCGAGTGGCCGGCAGTGACTAGTGGGGTACCGCAGGGATCGGTGCTAGGACCCCAGCTATTCACAATATATAGTAATGATCTAGACGAGGGAACTAGATGTAATATCTCCAAGTTTACAGACGACACAAAGCTGGGTGGGCGTGTGTGCTGTGAGGAGGATGCCGAGAAACTCCAGTATGATTTGGACAGGTTGGGTGATTGGGCAGATGCATGGCAGATGCAGTATAATGTGGATAAATGCGAGGTTATCCACTTTGGTGGCAAAAACAGGAAGGCAGATTATTATCTGAACGGCAATAGATTGGGAGAAGGGGAAGTGCAACGATACCTGGGTGTCCTTGTGCACCAGTCGCTGAAGGTAAGCATGCAGGTGCAGCAGGCGGTTAAGAAGGCAAATGGTATGTTGGCCTTCGTAGCGAGAGGATTCGAGTACAGGAACAAGGATGTCTTGCTGCAGTTGTACAGGGCCTTGGTGAGACCACACCTCGAGTATTGTGTGCAGTTTTGGTCGCCTTATCTGAGGAAGGATCTTCTTGCCATGGAGAGAGTGCAGTGAAGATTCACCAGACTGATACCTGGGATGGCAGGAATGACGTATGAGGAGAGATTGTGTCGATTGGGATTATATTCACTGGAGTTTAGAAGAATGAGAGGGGATCTCATCGAAACCTATAAAATTCTGTCAGGTCTGGACAGACTAGATGCAGAAAGGATGTTTCTGATGGCGGGGGAGTCCAGAACCAGGGATCACAGTCTAAGGATAAGGGGTAAGCCATTTAGGACAGAAATGAGGAGGAATTTCTTCACCCAGAGAGTGGTGAGCCTGTGGAATTCTCTACCACAGAAGGCAGTAGAGGCCAATTCATTAAATATATTCAAGAAAGAGTTGGATATATTTCTTGAGGCTAAAGGGATCAAGGGATATGGGGAGAAGGCAGGGACAGGGTACTGAATTTGGATGATCAGCCATGATCTCATTGAATGGCGGAGCAGGCTCGAAGGGCCGAATGGCCTACTCCTGCTCCTATCTTCTATGTTTCTATGGTAGGGGCTGGAGGAGGTTACAGAGATAGGGAGGGTGGTAGGGGCTGGAGGAGGTTACAGAGATAGGGAGGGTGGTAGGGGGCTGGAGGAGGTTACAGAGATAGGGAGGGTGGTGGGGGCTGGAGGAGGTTACAGAGATAGGGAGGGTTGTAGGGGCTGGAGGAGGTTACAGAGATAGGGAGGGTTGTAGGGGCTGGAGGTTACAGAGATAGGGAGGGTTGTAGAGGCTGGAGGAGGTTACAGCGATAGGGAGGGTTGTAGGGGCTGGAGGTTACAGAGATAGGGAGGGTTGTAGAGGCTGGAGGAGGTTACAGAGATAGTGTGGGTGGTCGGAGCTGGAGGAGGTTACAGTGATAGGGAGGGTTGTAGGAGCTGGAGGTTACAGAGATAGGGAGGGTTGTAGAGGCTGGAGGAGGTTACAGAGATAGTGAGGGTGGTCGGAGCTGGAGGAGGTTACAGAGATAGGGAGGGTGGTCGGAGCTGGAGGAGGTTACAGAGATAGGGAGGGTTGTAGGGCTGGAGGAGGTTACAGTGATAGGGAGGGTTGTAGGAGCTGGAGGAGGTTATAGAGATAGGGAGGGTTGTAGGGGCTGGAGGAGGTTACAGAGCTAGGGAGGGTTGTAGGGGCTGGAGGAGGTTACAGAGATAGGGAGGGTGGTCGGGGCTGGAGGAGGTTACAGAGATAGGGAGGGTTGTAAGGCTGGAGGAGGTTACAGTGATAGGGAGGGTTGTAGGAGCTGGAGGAGGTTACAGAGATAGGGAGGGTGGTAGGGGCTGGAGGAGGTTATAGAGGTAGGGAGGGTTGTAGGGGCTGGAGGAGGTTTCAGAGAGAGGGAGGGTTGTAGGGGCTGGAGGAGGTTAGAGATAGGGAGGGTTGTAGGGGGCTGGAGGAGGTTACAGAGATAGGGAGGGTGGTGGGGGCTGGAGGAGGTTACAGAGATAGGGAGGGTTGTAGGGGCTGGAGGAGGTTATCGTGATAGGGTGGGTTGTAGGGACTGGAGGAGGTTACAGAGATAGGGAGGGTTGTAGGGGCTGGAGGAGGTTACAGAGATAGGGAGGGTTGTAGGGGCTGGAGGAGGTTACAGAGATAGGGAGGGTTGTAGGGGCTGGAGGAGGTTACAGAGATAGGGAGGGTTGTAGGGGCTGGAGGAGGTTACTGAGATAGGGAGGGTTGTAGGGGCTGGAGGAGGTTACAGAGATAGGGAGGGTGGTAGGGGCTGGAGGAGGTTACAGAGACAGGGAGGGGAGGCAAGGGCTGCGGAGGGATTTGAAAACGAGGATGTGAATTTTAAAATCGAGGCGATGCCGGACGGGGAGCCAGTGTGGCTCAGCGAGCACAGGGGCCGATGGGTTAACGGGACTGGGGGCGAGTTCGGACACGGGAGCAGCAGGAGTTTGGGATGAGGTCAAGTTTACTGAGGGTAGAATGTGGGAGGCCAGCCTGAAGAATGTTAGGATAGTCAAGTCTAGAGGGAACAAAGGCATGGGACCTTTAGATTAATGCAAAAGATTAAATAATGCGGAAACTGTAAATTAATGCAAAAGATTAATTAATGCGGAATCTTTAAATTACTACAAAAGATTAATTAATGCAGAATCTTTAAATTATTGCAAAAGATTAATTAATGCGGAATGTTTAAATTACTGCAAAAGATTAATTACTGCAAAAGATTAATTAATGCGGAATCTTAAATTAATGCAAAAGATTAATTAATGCAGAATGTTTAAATTACTGCAAAAGATTAATTAATGCAGAATATTGAATTAATGCAAAAGATTAATTAATGCAGAATCTTTAAATTATTGCAAAAGATTAATTAATGCGGAATGTTTAAATTACTGCAAAAGATTAATTACTGCAAAAGATTAATTAATGCGGAATCTTAAATTATTGCAAAAGATTAATTAATGCGGAATCTTTAAATTACTGCAAAAGATTAATGATAAACCTGTAAATTAATGCAAAAGATTAATTAATGCGGAATCTTTAAATTACTGCAAAAGATTAATGATAAACCTGTAAATTAATGCAAAAGATTAATTAATGCGGAATCTTTATTTTATTGCCAAAGGACGGACTCACCTCGGCTCCAAGGCCTGTGGATCAAAGGCCCAATCCCCGAGCTCGGGTAATCCAAGTCAAGGGGCTCAGCACTGGGACAAGAGAGCAGAGAAAGCTGCAAGATGGGGAGGGGCCTGCAACACAGTCAATGGTCCGTCGGCCTCCCCCTGCACCGCCACCTGCTGGTGGCAGAGGGACAAGACAGCAGCCTGATCCCCCTCCTCCCCCCCACAGAGGCACTGAGTGGGGTCAAACCCAGGGGTTGAGGGGGTTTATTATAGAGAATAGTCCTGTTCCTGCTCCTAATTCGTATGTTCGTAATATCGGATACCCGGGGAGTGAGTTAGAAACATAGAAGATAGGAGCAGGAGTAGGCCATTCGGCCCCTCGAGCCCGCTCCGCCATTCAATAAGATCATGGCTGATCATCCAAATTCAGTACCCTGTCCCTGCCTTCTCCCCATATCCCTTGATCCCTTTAGCCTTAAGAAATATATCTAACTCCTTCTTGAATATATTTAATGAATTGGCCTCAACTGCCTTCTGTGGTAGAGAATTCCACAAGTTCACCACTCTCTGGGTGAAGAAATTCCTCCTCATCTCTGTCCTAAATGGCTTACCCCTTATCCTTAGACTGTGACCCCTGGTTCTGGACTCCCCGACCATCGGGAACATCCTTCCTGCATCTAGTCTGTCTAATCCTGTTAGAATTTTATAAGTTTCAATGAGATCCCCTCTCATTCTTCTAAACTCCAGCGAGTATAAGCCCAATCGACCCAATCTCTTCTCATACGTCATTCCTGCCATCCCAGGTAACAGTCTGGTGAATCTTCGCTGCACTCCCTCCATGGCAAGAACATCCTTCCTCAGATAAGGCGACCAAAACTGCACACAATACTCAAGGTGTGGTCTCACCAAAGCCCTGTACAACTGCAGCAAGACATCCTTCCTCAGTTACAGGCTGGAATCTAATCGAGGGGTTCGGGGGGTTTATATATAGAATAACAGATACCCGGGAGTGAGTTACAGGCTGGAATCTAATCGAGGGGTTCCGGGGGTTTATATATAGAATAACAGATACCCGGGAGTGAGTTACAGGCTGGAATCTAATCGAGGAGTTCGGGGGGTTTATATATAGAATAACAGATACCCGGGGAGTGAGTCACAGGTTGGAATCTAATCGAGGGGTTCGGGGGGTTTATATATAGAATAACAGATACCCGGGAGTGAGTTACAGGCTGGAATCTAATTGATGGGTTCGGGGGGGTTTATATATAGAATAATGGATACCCGGGAGTGAGTTACAGGCTGGAATCTAATCAAGGGGTTTGGGGGGTTTATATATAGAATAACAGATACCCGGGAGTGAGTTACAGGCTGGAATCTAACCGAGGTGTTTATATATAGAATAACAGATACCCGGGGAGTGAGTTACAGGCTGGAATCTAATCGAGGGGTTCGGGGGGGTTATATATAGAATAACAGATACCCGGGAGTGAGTTACAGGCTGGAATCTAATCGAGGGGTTCGGGGGGGTTATATATAGAATAACAGATACCCGGGAGTGAGTTACAGGCTGGAATCTAATCGAGGGGTTCGGGGGGTTTATCTATAGAATAACAGATACCCGGGAGTGAGTTACAGGCTGGAATCTAATCGAGGGGTTCGGGGGGGTTATATATAGAATAACAGATACCCGGGAGTGAGTTACAGGCTGGAATCTAATCGAGGGTTTCGGGGGGTTTATATATAGAATAACAGATACCCGGGAGTGAGTTACAGGCTGGAATCTAATCGAGGGGTTCGGGGGGGTTATATATAGAATAACAGATACCCGGGAGTGAGTTACAGGCTGGAATCTAATCGAGGGGTTCGGGGGGGGTTATATATAGAATAACAGATACCCGGGAGTGAGTTACAGGCTGGAATCTAATCGAGGGGTTCGGGGGTTTATATATAGAATAACAGATACCCGGGAGTGAGTTACAGGCTGGAATCTAATCGAGCGGTTCGGGGGGGTTTATATATAGAATAACAGATACCCGGGAGTGAGTTACAGGCTGGAATCTAACCGAGGGGTTTATATATAGAATAACAGATACCCGGGGAGTGAGTTACAGGCTGGAATCTAACCGAGGGGTTTATATATAGAATAACAGATACCCGGGGAGTGAGTTACAGGCTGGAATCTAATCGAGGGGTTCGGGGGGTTTATATATAGAATAACAGATACCCGGGAGTGAGTTACAGGCTGGAATCTAATCGAGGGGTTCGGGGGGTTTATATATAGAATAACAGATACCCGGGAGTGAGTTACAGGCTGGAATCTAATCGAGGGGTTCGGGGGGGTTATATATAGAATAACAGATACACGGGAGTGAGTTACAGGCTGGAATCTAATCGAGGGGTTTATATATAGAATAACAGATACCCGGGGAGTGAGTTACAGGCTGGAATCTAACCGAGGGGTTTATATATAGAATAACAGATACCCGGGGAGTGAGTTACAGGCTGGAATCTAATCGAGGGGTTCGGGGGGGGTTATATATAGAATACCAGATACCCGGGAGTGAGTTACAGGCTGGAATCTAATCGAGGGGTTCGGGGGTTTATATATAGAATAACAGATACCCGGGAGTGAGTTACAGGCTGGAATCTAATCGAGCGGTTCGGGGGGGTTATATATAGAATAACAGATACCCGGGAGTGAGTTACAGGCTGGAATCTAATCGAGCGGTTCGGGGGGGTTTATATATAGAATAACAGATACCCGGGAGTGAGTTACAGGCTGGAATCTAATCGAGGGGTTCGGGGGGTTTATATATAGAATAACAGATACCCGGGAGTGAGTTACAGGCTGGAATCTAATCGAGCGGTTCGGGGGGGTTATATATAGAATAACAGATACCCGGGAGTGAGTTACAGGCTGGAATCTAATTGAGGGGTTCAGGGGTTTATATATAGAATAACAGATACCCGGGAGTGAGTTACAGGCTGGAATCTAATCGAGGGGTTCGGTGGGGGTTATATATAGAATAACAGATACCCGGGAGTGAGTTACAGTCTGGAATCTAATCGAGGGGTTCGGGGGGTTTATATATAGAATAACAGATACCCAGGAGTGAGTTACAGGCTGGAATCTAATCGAGGGGTTCGGGGAGGGTTATATATAGAATAACAGATACCCAGGAGTGAGTTACAGGCTGGAAACTAATCAAGGGGTTCAGGGTTTTTTTTAATATAGAATAACAGATACCCAGGAGTGAGTTACAGGCTGGAAACTAATCAAGGGGTTCGGGGGGTTTATATATAGAATAACAGATACCCGGGAGTGAGTTACAGGCTGGAATCTAATCGAGGGGTTCGGGGGGGGTTTATATATAGAATAACAGATACCCGGGAGTGAGTTACAGGCTGGAATCTAACCGAGGGGTTTGGGGGGTTTATATATAGAATAACAGATACCCGGGGAGTGAGTTACAGGCTGGAATCTAATCGAGGGGTTCGGTGGGGTTTATATATAGAATAACAGATACCCGGGAGTGAGTTACAGGTTGGAATCTAATCAAGGGGTTTGGGGGGTTTATATATAGAATAACAGATACCCGGGGAGTGAGTTACAGGCTGGAATCTAATCGAGGGGTTCGGTGGGGTTTATATATAGAATAACAGATACCCGGGAGTGAGTTACAGGCTGGAATCTAATCGAGGGGTTCGGGGGGTTTATATATAGAATAACAGATACCCAGGAGTGAGTTACAGGCTGGAATCTAATCGAGAGGTTCGGGGGGGTTTATATATAGAATAACAGATACCCAGGAGTGAGTTACAGGCTGGAATCTAATCGAGAGGTTCGGGGGGGGTTTATATATAGAATAACAGATACCCGGGAGTGAGTTACAGGCTGGAATCTAATCGAGGGGTTCGGTGGGGTTTATATATAGAATAACAGATACCCGTGAGTGAGTTACAGGCTGGAATCTAATCGAGCGGTTCGGGGGGGGTTATATATAGAATAACAGATACCCGTGAGTGAGTTACAGGCTGGAATCTAATCGAAGGGTTCGGGGGGGGTTATATATAGAATAACAGATACCCGGGAGTGAGTTACAGGCTGGAATCTAATCGAGGGGTTCGGTGGGGTTTATATATAGAATAACAGATACCCGTGAGTGAGTTACAGGCTGGAATCTAATCGAGGGGTTCGGTGGGGTTTATATATAGAATAACAGATACCCGGGAGTGAGTTACAGGCTGGAATCTAATCGAGGGGTTCGGTGGGGTTTATATATAGAATAACAGATACCCGTGAGTGAGTTACAGGCTGGAATCTAATCGAAGGGTTCGGGGGGGGTTATATATAGAATAACAGATACCCGGGAGTGAGTTACAGGCTGGAATCTAACCGAGGGGTTTATATATAGAATAACAGATACCCGGGGAGTGAGTTACAGGCTGGAATCTAATCGAGGGGTTCGGTGGGGTTTATATATAGAATAACAGATACCCGGGAGTGAGTTACAGGCTGGAATCTAATCGAGGGGTTCGGGGAGGGTTATATATAGAATAACAGATACCCTGGAGTGAGTTACAGGCTGGAATCTAATCGAGGGGTTCGGGGGGTTTATATATAGAATAACAGATACCCGGGAGTGAGTTACAGGCTGGAATCTAATCGAGGGGTTCGGGGAGGGTTATATATAGAATAACAGATACCCAGCAGTGAGTTACAGGCTGGAAACTAATCAAGGGGTTCAGGGTTTTTTTTAATATAGAATAACAGATACCCGGGATTGAGTTACAGGCTGGAAGCTAATCGAGGGGTTAAGTGGTTTATATATAGAGTAATAGATTCCCGGCAGTGAGTTACAGGCTGGAATCTAATCGAGGGGTTCGGGAGGGGTTATATATAGAATAACCGATACCGAGGAGTGAGTTGCAGGCTGGAATCCACTCCCTCTTATGCCAATGTAACCAGCATATCTTTTTTCATTCACAGGATGTGCGCATCGCAGGCAAGGCCAGCATTTATTGCCCATCCCCAGTTGCCCTCGAGAAGGCGGTGATGAGCCGCCTTCTTGAACCGCTGCAGTCCGTGTGGTGAAGGTGCTCCCACAGTGCTGTTAGGGAGGGAGTTCCAGGATTTTGACCCACCGACGATGAAGGAACGGCCGATATATTTCCAAGTCAGGATGGTGTGTGACTTGGAGGTGGAACTTGGAGGTGGTGGTGTTCCCATGCGCCTGCTGCCCTTGTCCTTCTAGGTGGTAGAGGTCATGGGTTTGGGAGGTGCTGCTGAAAAAGCCTTGGCGAGTTGCTGCAGTGCATCTTGTAGATGGTACACACTGCAGCCACGGTGCGCCGGTGGTGGATGAGGTGCCAATCAAGCGGTCTGCTTTGTCCTGGATGGTGTCGAGCTTTTTCCGTGTTGTTGGAGCTGCACTCATCCAGGCAAGTGGAGAGTGTTCCATCCCACTCCTTACTTGTGCCTTGCAGGTGGTGGAAAGGCTTTGGGGAGTTAGATTTAACGAGCTTTCCTTGAACCGTGCTCCTTCATTCCTGATGTCACGCCCCCTCACCTCTGCACCCCCCGCCAACTTTCGCACCTCACATGCAGCCCAACACCCCTTCCCTCCACCCTTCCCCAGGCTATTGTCAGCTGTGGTTCAGGTGGTAGCACTCCCTCGCACAATCCAGAGATTGAAGCCCCATAATCCAAACCAACACTCCCCCATTCCAAGTACTGAGGGAGCGCCGCACTGTCGGAGGGGCAGTGCTGAGGGAGCGCCGCACTGTCGGAGGGGCGGTGCTGAGGGAGCGCCGCACTGTCGGAGGGGCGGTACTGAGGGAGCGCCGCACTGTCGGAGGGGCGGTACTGAGGGAGCGCCGCACTGTCGGAGGGGCGGTACTGAGGGAGCGCCGCACTGTCAGAGGGGCGGTACTGAGAGAGCGCCGCACTGTCGGAGGGGCAGTACTGAGGGAGCGCCGCACTGTCGGAGGGGCGGTACTGAGGGAGCGCCGCACTGTCGGAGGGGCAGTACTGAGGGAGCGCCGCACTGTCGGAGGGGCGGTACTGAGGGAGCGCCGCACTGTCGGAGGGGCAGTACTGAGGGAGCGCGCCGCACTGTCGGAGGGGCAGTACTGAGGGAGTGCCGCACTGTCGGAGGGGCAGTACTGAGGGAGCGCCGCACTGTCGGAGGGGCAGTACTGAGGGAGCGCGCCACGCTGTCTGAGGGGCAGTCTTTCCTACGAAACATTAAGCTGAGGCCCCTTCTGTCCTCACAAGTGGACGTAAAACATCCCGCGGCCGATATTGGAACAGGGGAGCTACCTCCGGTGTCCTGGCCAATATTTACCCAACCAACATCTCTCAAACAGAATATCTGGTCGTTAATACATTGCTGTTTGTGGGAGCTTGCTGTGTGCAAACTGGCTGCCGTGTTTCCTACATTACAACAGTGAACAACACTTCAAAAAGTACTTCCTTGGCTGTGACGCAATTTGGGACGTCGTGAGGTGGTGGAAATGCAACTTCCTTATTAGGGTCATCGCTGCACTTGACTGCACCAATCCCCTCGCAGACCAGAAATGTGTGCGGTCCTTCACCGGGCTTGAGGGGCTGAATGGCCTCCTCCTGTTCCTGGGTTCACAGAAGTGTTTGAGACGAATAGTTTGGATGCTTTCGACAGGAGAGACAAAGGGAACAGAAAGATAGGCTGAAAGGCTGTGGTGAGGCCGATGGAATGGGAGGAGAATCGAATCAGCATAAACTCCAGCACACACTCGATGGGCCGAATGGCCTGTTTCTGTGTAACTATTACACAGTATTTACAGCCCAGAAACAGGCCATTCGGCCCCTCTGTTCCGTGCCAGAGTTTGTGCTCCACACGAGCCTCCTCCCGCCCCTCTTCATCTCACCCCATCACCATATCCTTCTCTCCCTCGTGTTTATCCAGCTTCCCCTTAAATGTATCTGCTATTCGCCTCAACCACTCCCTGTGGTAGCGAGTTCCACATTCTCACCACTCTCTGGGGAAAGAAGTTTCTCCTGAATTCCCTGTTGGATTTATTAGTGACTATCTTATATTGATGGCCCCTAGTTCTGGTCGCTCCCGCAAGTGGAAACATCTTCTCTACCTCGACCCTATCGAAACCCTTCATAATCTTACAGACCTCGATCAGGTCGCCCCTCAGCCTTCTCTTTTCTAGAGAAAAGGGCCCCTGCCTGTTCAATCACAGTGCTCCCAGTGTGGTCTAACCAGACCAGAACTGTGCACAGTGCTCCAAGTGTGGTCTAACCAGACCAGAACTGTGCACAGTGCTCCAAGTGTGGTCTAACCAGACCAGAACTGTGCACAGTGCTCCAAGTGTGGTCTAACCAGACCAAAACTGTGCACAGTGCTCCAAGTGTGGTCTAACCAGACCAGAACTGTGCACAGTGCTCCAAGTGTGGTCTAACCAGACCAGAACTGTGCACAGTGCTCCAAGTGTGGTCTAACCGGACCAGAACTGTGCACAGTGCTCCAAGTGTGGTCTAACCAGACCGGAACATTGCACAGTGCTCCAAGTGTGGTCTAACCAGACCGGAACTGTGCACAGTGCTCCAAGTGTGGTCTAACCAGACCGGAACTGTGCACAATGCTCCAAGTGTGGTCAAACCAGACCGGAACTGTGCACAGTGCTCCAAGTGTGGTCTAACCAGACCAGAACTGTGCACAGTGCTCCAAGTGTGGTCTAACCAGACCAGAACTGTGCACAGTGCCCCAAGTGTGGTCCAACCAGACCGGATCTGTGCACAGTGCTCCAAGTGTGGTCTAACCAGACCAGAACTGTGCAGAGTACTCCAAGTTTTTGTCTAACCAAGTTTAACATAACTTCTCTGCTTTTCAATCCTAGCCCTCAACCTCACTTTCCCACCCGATCTCCATATCCCTTGAATCTCCGAGAGTCCAAAAATCTATCGATCTCAGCCTTGAATACACTCAATGACTGAGCATCCACAGCCCTCTGGGGCAGAGAATTCCAAAGATTCACCGCCCTCTGAGTGAAGAAATCCCTCATCTCAGTTCTAAATGGCCGACCCCTTATCCGGAGACCCCTGGTTCTAGAATCTCCAGCCAGGGGGAAACAACCTCTCAGCATCGACCCTGTCAATCCCCCTCAGAATCTTGTATGTTTCAATGAGATCACCTCTCATTCTTCTAAACTCCAGAGAGTATCGGCCCATTCTACACAATCTCTCATCATAGGACAACCCTCTCATCCCAGGGATCAATCTAGTGAACCTTCGTTGCACCGCCTCCAAGGCAAGTATATCCTTCCTTAGATAAGGAGACCAAAACTGTGCACAGTACTGCAGGTGTGGTCTCACCAAGGCCCTGTACAATTGTGGCAAGACTTCCTCACTCTTATACTCCAACCCCTTTGCAACATAGGCCAACATGCCATTTGCCTTCGATATTGCTTGCTGTACCCTGCAATGCGAGCTTTCTGCGTTTCTTGCACGAGGACACCCAAATCTCTCTCTCAACACCGGCATTTGTACGGCCTACTCCTGCTCGCATTCCTTGCGTTCTTAAACGTAAATCCAGTCGCTCTCGGACCCTCCGTCTACAGACGACCCGAGCTCGTAAGATGCCTTGATTAATTAAACAGGGGGGGGGAGATTGGGGAAAGGGAGACGGAGAAAGTGTCTCCATTGAACAAGTTTTCCTTTTTAATTGGAATTAAGAGACTGATGCACAAATCCAGTAACAGAAACAATTTACATTTTACGATAAAGATAACCGTTCTCTCCCTCTCACTCGCGCGCGAGTCTCCTGTTTTAAAAAAAAAAAACCCAAAACAGCACTGGAAACATCAAGGCATAATAAATAATTTAAAAAAGGTATACCGTTGCACAAATATTTTTAAACCCCCCCCCCCCTCCCCCCGCGGAAAAAAAAAAAGAGTAAACCGAACTCGACCCACTCGAACAGGAGCACCTCCCCCTGGGCCCGTCCCCTGCGGTGGGGGCTGGGGGAGAGAGGGGGAGGGGCTGGCGGTGGGTCGATGCTTTCCACGGTGTCGCGCACACATTATTAGCACTTTGAGAGAGTGATTCCCGCTCCTCTTGATCCGTCAGGTGATGTGGGAATAGACAGTAACCGTTGAGGGGAAGAGGGGGTGGGGGGGGGAGAAAAAACACGAGTCCCGGGTTTTTTCCCCACCTCCTGTACATGTACAGTACACAGCGGGTAAACTAATTCTGCTACCCTGAATACAGTAGTGACACAGTACAGACTAACTCCCCCATTACCCATGGCCCTAGTGTCAAACATCTCCAGATATCTCAATCTCCCATGGCCCTAGTGTCAATCATCTCCGGGTATCTCAACCTCCCATGGCCCGAGTGTCAAACATCTCCGGGTATCTCAATCTCCCATGGCCCTAGTGTCAATCATCTCCAGATATCTCAATCTCCCATGGCCCTAGTGTCAATCATCTCCGGGTATCTCAATCTCCCATGGCCTTAGTGTCAATCATCTCCGGGTAGCTCAATCTCCCATGGCCCTAGTGTCAATCATCTCCGGGTATCTCAATCTCCCATGGCCCTAGTGTCAATCATCTCCGGGTATCTCAATCTCCCATGGCCCTAGTGTCAATCATCTCCAGATATCTCAATCTCCCATGGCCCTAGTGTCAATCATCTCCGGGTATCTCAATCTCCCATGGCCCTAGTGTCAATCATCTCCGGGTATCTCAATCTCCCATGGCCCTAGTGTCAATCATCTCCGGGTATCTCAACCTCCCATGGCCCTAGTGTCAATCATCTCCAGATATCTCAATCTCCCATGGCCTTAGTGTCAATCATCTCCGGGTATCTCAATCTCCCATGGCCCTAGTGTCAATCATCTCCAGATAGCCCCATGGCCCTAGTGTCAATCATCTCCGGGTATCTCAATCTCCCATGGCCCTAGTGTCAATCATCTCCAGATAGCTCAATCTCCCATGGCCCTAGTGTCAATCATCTCCGGGTATCTCAATCTCCCATGGCCCTAGTGTCAATCATCTCCAGATATCTCAATCTCCCATGGCCCTAGTGTCAAACATCTCCGGGTATCTCAATCTCCCATGGCCCTAGTGTCAATCATCTCCGGGTATCTCAATCTCCCATGGCCCTAGTGTCAATCATCTCCAGATAGCTCAATCTCCCATGGCCCTAGTGTCAAACATCTCCGGGTATCTCAACCTCCCATGGCCTTAGTGTCAATCATCTCCGGGTATCTCAATCTCCCATGGCCTTAGTGTCAATCATCTCCAGATATCTCAATCTCCCATGGCCCTAGTGTCAAACATCTCCGGGTATCTCAATCTCCCATGGCCTTAGTGTCAATCATCTCCGGGTATCTTCCCATGGCCCTAGTGTCAATCATCTCCAGATATCTCAATCTCCCATGGCCCTAGTGTCAAACATCTCCGGGTATCTCAATCTCCCATGGCCCTAGTGTCAATCATCTCCGGGTATCTCAATCTCCCATGGCCCTAGTGTCAATCATCTCCAGATAGCTCAATCTCCCATGGCCCTAGTGTCAAACATCTCCGGGTATCTCAATCTCCCATGGCCTTAGTGTCAAACATCTCTGGGTATCTCAACCTCCCATGGCCTTAGTGTCAATCATCTCCGGGTATCTCAATCTCCCATGGCCTTAGTGTCAATCATCTCCAGATATCTCAATCTCCCATGGCCCTAGTGTCAAACATCTCCGGGTATCTCAATCTCCCATGGCCTTAGTGTCAATCATCTCCGGGTATCTCAATCTCCCATGGCCTTAGTGTCAATCATCTCCAGATATCTCAATCTCCCATGGCCCTAGTGTCAAACATCTCCGGGTATCTCAATCTCCCATGGCCTTAGTGTCAATCATCTCTGGGTATCTCAATGTCCCATGGCCCTAGTGTCAAACGTCTCCGGGTATCCCAAGTGTCAACCTTGTCCGTGTACACAAGTACCGCAGTGGGCCCCAGCGCCTGGCGTTAAACCCCATCCC